>NW_023413300.1:0-9945 GCF_903995425.1 Onychomys torridus
GCAAACACAAGACCAACAAAAGTGACAACCTACAGGATGGGAAAGGTCCCCACCAACCCACATCTGACAGAGGGTTTGATATTTCCAGAATATATAAAGAAATACTAAGAAATTATGACATCAAAAATGCCCAACAGACCCAAAAGAATGGGAGATAGAAACGATGGCTATAAACTAAACAAAAGAGGAAATTCTCAAACAGAGAAGTATCAAAACCCACCCGCCTGAAAGACACTTTACCCAAGGAATAAGACTGAGAACCAAGCAACAAACCATAGATCTATCTGTGGAGGAAGGGAAACAATGGCCAAATCAAAAATCAACTCTAGAGATTACCACCTTACACCTGGTCCAGAAGGGGCTTTAAGATTTCCAAAAAACAAGGAAGACATCTACACGAATGAGAGGCGGTGTACACGTAACTGGGAGCAAGAGGAATTTACTCGCCCGCACTCTTTTCTGTGGAAGCAAGCTTACAGCCACTTGGAAAGCATAGAAGACGATGCCTCACGTGAGGAAAATAAGCATGGCCACTTTAGAAAGTGCCGGAATTCCCATCTCACCGCTCTCAAACCCTACTGTTGTACTCTTGGCAATACCCTACACTATAGCTAATCATACCACAAGGCATTTGGGCTCAACTAGATGAGAGTTTCATATCAGCATGAGTGACGGAAAAAAAAAGAAAATATTGATAATAGCCAAAAACCTGGAACAACCACTAGATCCTTCAAAAGGACGACCATAGTGAGTATGGGGAATAAAGAAAATGTAAAGTTCTATGCTTACACAAATAACAATGGAGCGATATACACCAAATATAGAAAGCATCCCCTTCTTCAGCAGAAGAAAAACAATGACATCTGAGGTTTTGCAGACAAGAGAATGATCTTATATAGAATATGAAAAAAAATTTCATCCTGGGTGACCCTCGCGTCGTACACCCAGACTTCAAGAAAAAACAAAACATGATGACGCACTCCCATGAGAGGATACTTTGATGGACCACAAGAGTCCCAACCCCGATGACGATAGACTGCGTACACAAAACATGCCGCCCGGAAGAGCTACCTTTAGAAAACGGACCCTTAGGACAAGACACAGGTATCACCAAAGGACAGAGAACGGGTAGAGCTACGATGGAAACAATCTGGACGACAGTGGAGCCAGAAAGCGGCCCAAAGGGAGGCGAAAAGAAGCTAGGGGTGAAGGCAGGGAGATCCCAACTGGATGATAAGAACAGAGAATAGTGAGAATGAGAACAGAGAGTTTTAAGTAGAAGCCAGGACGACACATGAAATGAAAATGAAAGACCACATGAGAACAGGAATAGGCAGAGATGCGCTGGAAGCAGAAACTGTGCCCCGCGAGGAAAGAGCAAACCACAATGAAACAATATCCTTCTGTAGGACTTGCTTAAGTATGGCACTATGTGTCAAGAGAAAGCCTGATCTACCTCCTAGTCTGTGTGATCAGCATGACTCAATAAACACCCCTAGCAGGTTTCGTGTCTTGCGAACCTTTTCTCAATTAGATAACTGATGGAGAGCTGGATGCAGAGGATCCTCGGAGCACAGGCCCACGGTGGGCTGGAGGCTTCCAGGGGTTCCGAAAAACATGTCGAGAAAGAGGAGTAGGCAAGCACTGCCAAGAGCGCTGAACTGTTGAATCCAAGATTGCAAAAAAGCACAGGGACAAATAGCCAGTCAAATGAAGCACCATGAATTATTAACCAAAGGCTGTGGCAACCTCCAGGCGGTCAGGCCCCTGGATAAGTGGAGACCAATTGAATAGCTTGATCTGTTGGGAGGCCACCAGTTCTGTGGACCAGCGTACCTGTCCTTAGTGCGTGAGCTGTTGGGCTGTTTGAACCTACAGGAAAGCTTACACGCAGGGACACAAATGCTCCCCATCCGTGAAAGGAAAAATGGACAGGACCGGCCATGTTACCACTGATCCAGCCAGGTTTAAATGACATCCCCAGGGGTGTCCTTGTCCCTGGGAGAACATCGGAATATGGAGGAGCTGGGTGGAAGAGGTGGAAGGAGGCGGAGGGATAATGTTAAGAGAACGACTGGACAAAAAGAAAGGGAAAACCTATGGCTGATGTGAATACAAATTAAAAAAGGAGAAACACATAATAACTAATAAACCCTATGATAAAAGTAATAATAATAAAATACATAAATCCAAAGAAATAACATCAATTAAAGAAAATTTGTTATAAAAAGGAAGCATCTTGCTGTTTCATAGCAATGAAGAGCACTAAGAGAAGGTTCAAACTTTGGTATCAAATACCCCAGTCTACCAGCTCCAACAAAAACTCAACCTGTAATATTCTCATCCCACGAGGTACCAACACCCGTCTTCTGGATTCAACCACCTTGCTGGATTCTTAGAGAGTCCCGTGTGACTCGCACACACACACACACACACACGCACCACACACACACACAACACATCACAGCACATGCACTACAACCATACACACAAAATCTACAAGCACATCACAACATCACACATCACAAACAAACATGCGTGCATTACATGTGCTCCGTGGTCATTATTCGCCTGTCGTCCAAACCCTAAAAGTTCCACGTATTAGGCCAGTGCCAGCAGGAAGTAAGGGACAAGAGAGAAGAGAATTCCCTGAAGGTAGAAGTTGAAGAGAGAGGACACCGCCAGCCGCTGCCTATTGAAAGCCAAAAACATGCTTAAGACCACCGGTGTAAGCCCACATAGCCAGGCACCTGTGGGCAAAATGTATAGACTTACAAAAATGCGGCTGCCTGTCTTAATTAAATTAAAAAAGGTAGATAACAAGCACCCAGCCACGCCATACAGTGTTAAAGCAATATAAGTTTTTGTGTGCTTTCTTGGTTGGTCTGAGCGACTGGGACGGCGGCGGGTAAGAGAGATTTGTTCCTGACAGTGGCCAGGCAGGGGAAAACCTAATACATACATGGCACACAATAGAAAAACATTTTAATCCTTCTTTAAAGTCAAATATAAAACCTATAGCAACATAAAAAAATAGATAAAATGAGATTCATTCATTATCCTTGTATCTAGTAGCGTTCATTCATACAGAACTACACTTCCCCACAGTTGGTGGTTGCCCCTTCTCTCTTGTTATGATCCATGAGCGAAGAAAGCCGAACATATTTCAGTTTCCAAAAACACTTTTATTTTCCTTTCTCTTTAGCGATTGACATCCAGATGACCCAGCCAAGAACTCTCATTGTCTGGAACCTTCTTCATTGTTTTGATGTGTCAGCTTATCCGAGCCTGTTAATATACTCCCACAGAGCTATAACAACCGGGAGAGATTAAAGAACTATATACACAGGGCTTTTATGGTTTGTTGTCACCCCCAGTAAGCAATTACCTATTCATCCCTAAAGTCCCCCTTTCTCTTAACAACACCAAGGTCAGAACTAAATGTCACACTGAGCCTCCTTCTTCGCCCTAGGTTCACCATCACTTATATCCCACAGGTCTTTTCCATGTCTTCAACAAATTATATATTCCCACCGTTCCAGTTCTCTATTTCTCCCTGTATATACTACATTTCCCCACAGTGCCTTCGTGGTCTTTTTCTCAATCAGATACTAATTGGCTCCCACAGTGGGGTGCCTTTCTTTCCCCTAAATCAACAGGAACTACATTTGTCCCCACAATGCCTTTTTTTCCCAACTTAAATCTCTCCGAGGAACTACATTGCTCAGGAGTTCCTTCAATTATTGTAACAAAAATCTTCAAATTTCACGAATACTAACGTAGTTTTTCCCACATGACGTTCTCTACATCGATCAGAAAAAAAAGAAATTTAAGAAAAAAAAAAAAAAACGAAAAGATAAAATTTGCAAGAGTTTGCTTGTTGAAAAAACTGTTGACTAATCAGAACTACATTTTCCGTACCAAGTCCCTTGCCCTCTACAACAATTAGATTAGGACAGCCACATTTTTCTCACTAGTTCCTTTCCTCTCTGACCATTTTAATTTTCTTAAGGAAACTAACCCAACTTCCACCGAGAAGTACCCTCTGTTTAAGACTATATCACATTTTATATCCCCTTTTTTTCAGAAAAAAATCCATGAATCATTCTCCTTGTTCAGCTTTTTTTCTGACCATTTACCAAAACAACTGTATATCCCAACCCCCTAAAATTATAACAAATATCCCATAGCCTACTATTTTAGGGAATGTGGGATGAGTTTCACCTTAGACTAGCTTCGCTGTGTCCAATTAAGGATGGAGGACCCATGTACCTACGTAATAATTGCCCCTTTTCGACTGGGAACTTAGGAAATATCAGTGAGAAATTCGTTAATGTCTTGAGCTTTTAGATAGAGTATCTGTAGTCTGGATCATTTTAGTCTAGCAGCCGAAGCTGTTGTTGCTATGGTTAATCACCTTGGTCCATCCACTTTATTGATATCTGTTTCCCCTGTCAGAAATAATTTATTATAAATTTTTAAATGGTAACACTCAATCTTCTATCAAAATAAATTATAGATTGTAACATTTACACAAGGTCAGCCAAAGATTATTTTTGTTAGCATTGATGCAGGTATTATTCTGTGAATTGCATACATTCCATGCGTGTTTGTTCTTTTTGGAATTTTTTGATTCTCTTTCATGTCTGCAGTAAAGACTTCTCAATGGGGTCCTTCCTTGACCCTCAAAAGCAGGATTTGCCTCTTTAATCTGGAATGATATCACCCATCTCTCATTCCTGTAAATGGAAATAAAAGCTATTACTTTCCCACTAATAGTAACATGATAGTACCATTTTCCTAAAGACCTCAAGTAAAAACAATATTCCCAGAATAGTTTCAACGCCGATAATTAAAATAGCTAAACAGTTAAGATCTGGATATAGCAGTTTTCCATTATATTGCATGTACCTCTCTGTTCTCTTTAGCAGCAAAATGTGAAAAAACACAAACACTCTAAAGTAGCATTATTAGTGAGCCATACTCTTCAAATTTTACTCCATTCTCTTTTTCATCGTAAAGGATTCCGCCAACCCAACGTTTTCTCTGCCCTTATCTCACTTCTGTTTTATTCTTCTATCTACAAGTACACAATTTCCCAGAAATAAAATTGCACATTTTCCCTAAACTCCTTCGCCCAATCCCTGCCCTATCTACCATTTTAGATAAGTTACCTCTTTTTCATCTGAAATCTTGTCTATACTCTGATACTATCCCTAGACACTAACCTTGTATATCACTAATCCACTTAGCACCTGAACCCAAAGGAAAAACCACTTTCCCTCTAAACCTTTGCCATGCAGTCTCTATGCTGTACTTGGAGAGGCAATTTAATGAAGCTACTCTGCACCTATGATCTCACCATGTTTGATTGCAATACCATACCATGGTTGCTTTAGCTAATTGCTTGCTTGTTGTCCGCTGGAGTTGCCAGGAGATGTTTTGTCTCGACTCAGCAGGATGAGAGAGTACCAAGACTAGAAGGTTCTACCTCTGCAATCTCATTCTGCCTAGTAGATGAAACCTGGAAAGCATTGCTCAGGCTGAGTGTGGCCTATCCTAACCAATTCGGCCCAATGAACATGACCTGAGAAAGCTGTGTGCCCTTGTAGGCATGAGTTGCCTCCCCAACTGCTCTGATCCAAATAATCAACATGGAGACTTATAAGTACTTATCAAATGCTCAGCCAATTAGCTCCCGAGGCTTATTATCCAATACCTAGCCTTACATTTTAAGTTAACACAATATCCCTTATTTAATGCTTCTTGCTTTTACTAGCATGTCACATTTCTATTCTCCCTGCTCCCTCTGCATCTGGCTGGCAAATCCTGAGTCCACCCTTTCTTTCCCTAGACATTCTCAGTTTGACGTCTTCGCTACTACAGCTTATTCCTGTTCAGCTTTCAGCTATTTGGCCAGTTCATCTTCGTCATAAAACCCTAATCACCAGAGACAAGCTCATAGTTATACTTAGTAAGGATTTACTCCCCATCAGGCCATCCAGCACTTCCATCCCTTAACTTGCTGGAAAAATTAACTAATACCTAAATTAAAAGGAAATGCCGTTATACCTGTTCTAAGACTGACCTGGATGCTCATGTGGAAATAATTAGCTTATCACCTGGGATATGATTGTACATTTTTAGCTGTCTTAATGTATTTTAATTGAATTTGCAAATGGTTGTCGTAAATGCACCCCATTATCCCCTTGATGTTGGTATACCTTGTTAACTCTGGGGAAAAGCTGTGTTAGCTATCGCCTATTCAGTCCAATCAAATCTCACAACACTGAAAGTCTATATGGCGCTAATGTAAAAAGAACTCGATTACTCGATTTCAACAGTCTTAGGCTAGCCCCACAGTTCCTTTATTTACATGAATCGAGTTATTACCCGAGAAGCGTACATACCCGAGCCAGGACTGGGCCTTTGAAGTTTACGATCTCCAGGAGAACATTTCAGAATAAATTTCCACGTGGGAGTTGGGTGCCTTACTCAGGGTGTTATCAGAAAAAAATTTTCCCACATAATCTATCGGGTCTCTACGTCTACATCATCAGAACTTCATTTTTCAACAGGTGTTGACTTGCTCTAGGAGTTATAACAAGAAACTTTATCCAATTTACCCCACCCCAGGTTTGGCTATCTCCCGGTCTGTGGATTCAATATCATCGAAGCACACTTGGTCCTTTTCCCCCACCTCTTGCCCTTTTTTTATGGTCGGCCTGTCCATCGCGACCTCAACTATGTGTCCCCTTCACAGACTCAGCTGCTTTACGGGATATCTACGTTGTATGTGCCATGTCATAGACAGAAGTTCATGTATCACAGAGGAGCTTTCCGTTGGCTCATTGCAATCCTCATCTGGAACTACGGAATTACATTGAACCTGTCCTTGTTCTCGTTGTTCCACCAGAACTACATTTCCAGCAGTTCCTTTCTCAAGCCCAGAACTACATTTCCCACAGTTCCTTTCTCAATGCCATAAGAACTACATTTCCCATACTGTCTTTCTCTATATGATCAACACCACTTTTCCTGTTTAGCTTGTATCTAGGTCATCAAAACTTCCTTTCCCAAAGTTCCTATGTCTACCTTATCAGAACTACATTTCCTTCAGTGCCCTTCACTACAAGACAGAACTTTGTTTCCCACAGTGCCATTCTCTGCTTCATCAGAACTACATTTTCAAAGTACCTTTCTGTATATTAACTTAAATACATTTCCCATAGTGCCTTTGTCTATGTCATCAAAACTACACATCCAAAAGTTCCTTTATTTACATCATCAGAACTACATTTGCCACAGTAACTTTCTGTACTTCATCAGAACCACATTTCCCACTGTGCCTTTCTGTGTCATCATTACTACATTTCCCACAGTTCCTTTCTCCTTGACATCAGATCTACATTTCCCACACACACTTCCTTTCTCTATGTCATGAGAACTACATTAATCAAAGTTCCTTTCTCTATGATATCAGAACTATATTTCCCACAATCGCTTTCTCTATGTCATGAGAACTACATTTCCCTCCTTGCCTTTTTCCTGTCATAAGAACTCCATTTCTCACAGTGGCTTTCTCTACATCATAATAACTACATTCCCAACAGTGCCTGTCTCTGTGTCACCAGAACTACATTTCCCACAGTGTCCTTCTCTAGTTCATCAAATCCACATCTTAGAGGGCCTTTCTCTACATCATCAAAGCAGATTTTTTCACAGTGTCTTCACTGAATGATCTGAACTTCATTTCCCACAGTTCCTTTTTCTATATCATCAGAACTACATTTATCATAGTTCCTTTCATTATATCTTCAGAAGGACATTGCCCACAGTGTCTTTCTCTGTGTCACCAGAACTACATTTCCCACAGTGCCTTTCTCTGCTTCATCAAATCGACATTTCCCACAATGCCTGTCTCTGCGTCATAAGAACTACATTTCCCACAATTACTTCATTTACATCATCAGAACCTCATTTCCCACAGTTCCTGTTTCTATGTTATCAGAACTACATTTCCCACTATGCCTTTCTCAGTGTCATCTGTACTACATTTCCCACAGTTCCAATGTGTATGTCTTCAGATCTTCATTTATCACAATTCCTTTCTGTATGTCTTCAGAAAATCATTACCCACAGTTCCTTTCTCTTTGCACTCAGAACTACATTCCCCACAGTGCCTTTCACTATGAGACAGAACACCATTTCCCACAGTGCGTTTCTCTTCTTCATCAAATTGACAGTTCCCACCATGTCTTTCTCCATGATCAGGACTACATTTCCCACAGTCCCATTCTCTATGACATGAGAACTACATTTCCCACCTTACTTTTATTTGCGTCACAAGAACTCCTTTGTTCACAGTGGCTTTCTTGACGTCACAATAACTCCATTTCCCATAGTGTCTCTCTCTTTATGTCATCCAAACAACATTTCCCATAATGCCTTTCTCTGTTTTATCAGAACGACATTTCCCACAGTTCCTTTGTGTTTGGCATCAGAACTACATTTCCCTCTGTGCCTTTCTCTACATCATCAGAACTACATTTCCCAAAAATGCCTGTCTTTATGACATCAAAAATATATTGCTCATCTTTCCTTTCTCTACATCATCAGTACTACATTTCCCAAGGTGCCTTTCTTGGTGTCATCTGAACTACATTTCCCACACTTCCTATGTGTCTGTCCACAGAACCACATTTCCCACTGTTCCTTTCTATATGACATCAAACTACATTACCTAAAGTTCCTTTCTCTTTCTTGTGAGACCTAAATAGCCACAGAGCCTTTGTGTGCGCCATCAGAACTACATTTCCCACAGTGCCTTTCACTGTGTCATCAGAACTACATTTCCCATAGGTCCTTTCTCTACAATGTCAGAAGTACATTTCCCAGAGGTCCTTTTTCTACGTCAGAACTATATTTCCCACTGAGCCATTCTCTATGTTACCAGAACTAAATTTCCCACAGTGTCTTTATCCGTGTCTTCACAATTATATTTCCCACAGTGCCATTCTTTATGTCATCATAACTACATTTCCACAGTGCCTTTCTTGGTGTCATCCAAACTAATTGCCCACAGTGCCTTGCTCTAAATCACACAATTACATTTCACACACTGCCTTTTTCAACTTCATCAGAACTACATTTCTCATAGATCCTTCATTTACATCATCAGAACTACACTTCCCACACTGACTTTCTCGACATCATCAGAAATACATTTGCAACAGTTGCTAAAACTGTGACATCAGAACTACATTTCCCACAGTTCCTTAAAGAGAGATTGAATGAACTAAGAAAGGAACTGTCAGTAAGTTTTGATGCAACAAGAAAGGAGATAGATAGTGGGAACTCAGTGACCACCCTGGTATGTCAGCTGCGGGAAAGACATAGCACAGATTGTAGGAAATGTGAAGTTCAGTGGTCGTCATACGTGACGTGATAAGAAGGTCATGCTGCAGGGATGAGAAGGTAAGCTAGTCGAGTATTAGGTGGGTGAGGTTGAGCGGGGTGCCGTGGCAGCGATATGACAATGGATGAAAACGGGTATCTGTGGATAATATATTTTCTGTGACATAAAGATGGGCACTGTGGGAAGTAGTTATGATGTCACAGAGAAAGGAACTTTAGGTAATGTAGTTCTGATGAGATGGAGAAAGGAACTGTGGTAATGTAGTTCTTATGATCCAGAGAATGGTACTGTGGGAAAAGTCCATCTGATAAAGCAGAGAAAGGCACTGTGGGAAATGTAGTTCCGGGGATGTACACATAGGAAGTGTGAGAAATGCAGTTCGATGATATCCAAGAAGGCAGGTCTGTGGGACATGTCCATATAGATGAAACAGGAGAAAGGTATTGTGTGGGAAGTGTAGTTCTAATGTCCCAGAGAAAGACACTGAGAGAAATATTATTCCTGATGTTGTAGAGAAAGGAACTGTG
>NW_023413301.1:2500-14658 GCF_903995425.1 Onychomys torridus
AATTGCTCTTCTTGGCTTTCCCTAAGTCTCCACAACATGATTTACTGCTTCCCCACCTCAGGAGTTTGATTCCTTTCTTTATTAATGCTTAACCATGTTGTACTGTAGTCATCTTAAAAAGTGTCTCTCTCCCTAGAATAGTTATTTGTTGCTACATAACAAGTTATTCTAAAAAAGAATAGCCTAAAATAATAAAGTCTTGTGATCTCATAGTTTCTGTGGTCAGGAACCTAGGTCTGGTTCAGCTGGGTATCTTGGGTCCGAGTTCCATCCTGAGGTCACAGTCAAGTTGTCAGGCAGGGCTGTGATTGCATCCAAAGGCTCAATTGGGAGAGGAGTTAGTCTAAACTCATCTATATAGCTTTGGCTTTCAGATCCTTCAGGTCCTCTCCAGATGTTATTGTCAGAACCTATATGTCTTCCTTCATTGCCATATGGACCTCACCACAGGGCACCTCTCTACATAGAAGTTTTCTCCTTTAGAGTAAGAAAGCACAGGAGATGGGAAAAACCTGTCTTATCACCTGATGTTAGAAGTAAGAGTGACTGCCGGTTTCATAGTCTACTTGATAGAGGTGTTATAAAGTTAGGTCCATATAGAAGGAGAGACACAAGACTGTGAGATGAGGGGTGAGACTGCCTGGTAGAATTCTTGAGACTACCTTCTGCACCTGCTAAACTGAGCTCTCCATGATAGGATTCATGTCTCATTAAAAAACGTAAGCCCTAGGTACGGTTCCTGTCTCAGAGAACCTGCTCATTGGATTTGGTCAAATGTAATGGAGTCCCCCCCCCACCCAGACTCTGATAACAATGAAATAGATTACAAAGTCAGAACCATAAAATTAGGTCACAATGTTTAAAATGTAAAATGAAGTATTGAAACTCATACTAACCATCCTCTATTCCCAGGCCCTTCCGTGATTGTCTCTCAGTCTTTGCAAAAGAGCATCCATTTCCCATTTGACCTGGCACAACTCTATGAAATATCTTTGATAGAAAAATGGAAGTACTACTCAGAGTTCTCAGATGGCTCAAGAACTTAAACCACTCATGAATCTGTCTTCTACTTCCTGGACAGTCCTGATTAGAGGATCCCAGGCAATCAAGAGTTGACTAATCACTCTTTCCCATCAGTGAGCCATTAATTACAGATATCAGCCCTCCTGGGTCTACTCAGGACAGCAGGAAGCATAGCAATTAATTTCTTCTTTGGGCTCACATTTCTAGAAAATCCAAGGAGTCTTTAGCCCGGCCCATGGCTGGTTGCTGCTCCTGATATCTAGAGGGGCCTGAAATGCATAACCAATATTAAAGATTTGCATCTGAGATTGACGGTAGGCTCTGGGTAATGATTCAGCATGGCCTCCACACACTACTGGGGGCACACATCACTCTGGCAGATGGTAGTCCAAAGCTTACAATTCTGATGAAGAAGTGGAAAGACGTAGCTGAATCACATCTATTGATGTCATCATTCTCTCATTCCCCGGCTAGCAGTGTCTTCCTGCTGTCACACACAACTACCTCAACCCAGATCTAAAAGTCCATAGAGTGAACCTTGCTCGACTTTAGTCTGCTGCAGATCCCAGAGAGTTCATATTCGCAGGCCCAACCTACCTCATGGGAAGAGTGGAGTGATTGACGGGAAATGCTTTGGATTTCTAGTGTAGTCAGACTTTCCTTTGGGCTACCAGCTCACAGTTAACGACTTATTACTAATTATGAGAGCTTGGTCTTGGGCTTGTTTTTAACTAGCTCTTAGAACTTAAATCAACCCATTTCTATTCATCTACATTCTGTCACACACCGCCATCCCGCTTCTTCTGTGTCTTCTGACATCCCTCTCCTGCCTAGATTCATCCTGTATTTCATCCCTCTCTCTGCCCAGAAGTCCCACCAGTACCTCCTGCCTAGCTATTGGCAGTTCAGGTTTTTATTACATGGATCACAGCACTACACTGCCACACAGTGTACAGATATCCCACCACATTCTAGGGCTTTTTAATTTCTAGGGATTTTTGTCATGGCTGTATTTGGTGTTGGTGTTGGGCTGGGTTTGTCGACATGAATTCTAGTAGCACTTATTGGCTGTTTTAATTTCTTCTTTTCACTTTGTGTTTTATCCAGCAAGTTCTAGCAGGCTTTTTTTTTCCTTCTTCTCCAAAAAGATAGGTAATTTAGGATCAATAGTTATCTCTAAATTTATCTTGTATGAGTAGCATAGAGTGAGCCACAGATTCATGGTCCACATATTACAATCCTCTAATTAATATATCAGAAATATAATGCCCAGAGAGGCAAAGTGACTTGTCTAAAAGACTTGGCTGCTGCCACATATCTGAAATTGCAACAGTTGTTTCATGAGCCAAGAGCTTGTTTTACCTCGCTGTATGTCCCCAGTACCCAAAAGAGTGCTGTCGCATATATTTATCCAACAAAAGCTATCAAAAGAATAAACAAACAGGTGTCTCTGACCCTCAGCTATTATATATGGCTAGTTAGGAGCAGTGGAGTCCTTACTGCAACTGGGTACTTCTCAAATGCTGTGCCTTGGCCCCAAATTGGACCAATGAAATAAGTCACATAAACCCTGGTCAAGGCTTTCCCATCCCATCATTTCACTCTGAGGGGACCAACCCCAGTGCCCTTGGGTTTATAGATGGGTATACAGCAATTTCTAGGAGACTCCATCTTGTACCGTATGTGACCGTGAAAACAGGGAGTTTCTCAGGCCATTTGAGAAGGGTTCATAAGCTGTCAGCTGCTGGGCCCACCAGAGGTGCCTGATGGTGTTGCATGAACGTGCTAGGTGTGGTATTTATAGGAACAACTGGTGTAACAAACCTTCTGGCTTCTGTGTCACGTGATGCCTGGGTGCTGTACGGCTTGCCAGCTTGAGGGCAAGGATTAGCTGACCTCTAAGATGAGATGAAGTTGCCACACAGTAAGGTGTTTTGCCTGAGCAAAAGGCAGCCACAGCTCACACCGTCATTTATTTTTAATGCATTTTTGTTTGCTTGGTCTTTGCCCCTTCCACGCCCTTTCTCTTCTTTGTCTTCTTTGAAGCACATGAAAAATGGTCAGAAAAAAGGGACCCGTTCAGGGGCCTCTAGAGTACCATTTCATTGTGGTCATCAGTTTGCAGGAGTCTCAAGCAGTAGAAGTAACATCTGGGCCACACAGAGGTGAGCCTGTGGACCACTACAAAAGATTAACAGAGCAGGCCTCGAGAAATAATCCATGAGAAGAAAGTATCTGTGAAAACGCCTGTAGTAATATATGTGGAAAGAGGTTGGGCTCTTAAAAAAATTTTTTTTAAAAAATATTTATTCTTTGACAATTTCCTACAATGTGTTTTGATCATCTCTGCGCCCATCTCTCTTCTCACAGTCTGTCCAGTCCCAACATGTGCCTCCCATCTTCACGTTTTCATTTTCCTTTTTAAAAAAATAATCCCACATGTGCTAGCTGTCTACATGTGTATGCTCAAACTACCAGTGGCCGAACCCTGAAGAAAAAATTATCCCCTCCCACCCCCAGCAACCACATACCTATGGACTGTTAAGTGTGTGTGGTGCTGGGGGGAGGTGGAAGCCAGGCCCTAGCACATTTTTAGGCAAGTACCTTGATCTCTGAGCTATGTCCCAGCTCTCCAAGAGTTTGGAGTCTTGGCTGCACGGAAGTGGTTCGCTCCTTTACATATTGAAAGCAAAGACTCAGAGCCTCCTCCCTTCCATCTGGTAGGCTGGGTGTCAAAGTGGAGAAGCAAAAGTGAGGGGGAGAGGGACTAAGGCAGGAAGAGAGAATGAATGGGCCTGACTGAATGAGTTCTGTTCCCAAGGATATCAAATTACAATTTTCTTGAATGACTTAGTGTTTTTATTTAGACTTGATTATTCTTTATATAAAACTCTTTCATTAAAACTATATATATATGGAGGGTACAAATGAGCTGACCCACCCCCCCTTGTCTCTGCCATGGTGGTGGCAAGGGTGAGGGAAAGAATCCCATCTACGGCAGGTGGAGAGTTGGCTTCTGGGGCACAAGACCAGGAGAACAGTCCCTGTACCTCGCCAACTGCAGTACTCAGGAGAGCGGTCCCTGCACCTTGCCTGGGCAAAACAGTAGAGCTGGCCCTGGAGGTATGAGTGTGGGTGAGCCGCCCTGAGGGCATGAGAGCAGGGGCACTGTCCCCTACCCCTTGCTGGCCTGCTGCACTGGATGAGCTAGCTGGGGCAGTGCTGGAGAACTCGCCCTGGGGGTGATGATGAGGGGAAGCTGGCAGCCTGACCCATTGAGCTACCACCCAGGACCAGAACCAGGGCTGTGAGTTTGGCCCACCTCAACGATGAAATGTTGGAGCAGGTGAAAGGGCTGGACCTGCAGATCCAAAGCTGCAGGATCTCCATGACACAGGACAACAACAGGATATCCAAGAGGAGTCCCAGCATCGATAGTGTAGCAGAAGCCAGAGTCCTCAAACCAGACCAATGACTCATGGCAATGAGCACTTACAAGTAAAGATGGATGGACTAAAGGGTAAACTGTGTGACTCACTGGGCCACACTACAGCTTCCACACTAAGACTTTGGTTTGTTCACTTTTGTTTTTCTTTTAAATTTTATTTTATTTTGGGGGGAGGTTGCAAGGGCAGAGGGCAGGTATGAAGGGATGGGGAAATGAATGGGATTGGGATACAGGATGTAAAAGACAAAGAATCAATAAAAAGTTTAAAACAACAACAAAAAAAACTAAATGCATTTTCAATATGTAAATATTATAATTTTTGTGTATATGAACATGGATAACTGATTACAATTGAGCCGAATTATTGTGTGTGTGTGTGTGTGTGTGTGTGTGTGTGTGGTGTGTGTGTGTGTGTATGTGTGTTCAGGTATGTTTGAGTGCATGTGCACAGCATCGGAGGCCATATGCCAACATTGGATGTCTTCTTGGATAAGTTTCCCCCAATCTGGCTAGACTGACCAATGGGCCCCAGAGATTATTCAGTGAGCTTTGCCTTGGCCCTGGGATTACAGCCCTGCACTGCCTTACCTGGATTTGTATTTATTCTAGAGGGGTGCCGGGGATTGAACTCAGGTCCTCATACTTGCCCACCAAGCACTTTACCCACCAAGCCATCTCCCCATCCTTCGGATTATTTTTTCATGAATGCATAGGGAGACTTGCTTTTGGTACTGCTTCAGGTTAAAAGTGATGCTATGCATTTCATATAATTTCTATAGATGAAACAGCAAACCAACAAACACATCTTGAGTTTTACATGTGCTTTTATGAGAACCTTGGGTATCCAGGTTCCTCTTCCTGAGAAATTAGTTTTTTAAAGCTCAACATTGATAAATAAGGTATAAAATGTAATTAGATGTTTATAAATTCCATAATGAATAAATAATAGAGCCTGCTAGCTTTACACTTCTTTGTATCTTCCTTATTTATGTTTTCAGCACAAACCTTGAAAGATAATATACCCCCAGACCTTTAATTTAATTGGTGATGTGGCCTAACCAAGCCCAAATTAAATATTGGCAACAATGAAATAAAATGTCTTTTAATAGGAATCATAACACAAGAAAAACATCATAGTAGTTTGTGTATTTATTTTTGCCCAGGGTTGGTTGAAAATGAACTGAATTTCACTGCATGGGATGTCTGCTGCATGAAACAGACTACTTAAAGACATATGTTAGCTTCTAAGCCATAATCAGAACATGAGCTTAATCAGTGAGGTGTATTTAGGTGTCATTTCCCCTAAAATGTTAAAGTGTCCAGGTGTGGGGACAGTTGTGTATGAGAATACAAGCAGGGGGGTGTGGTTATGAAATGAACACTGTTTTTGCCTTGAGTTTTATATATGTGACTTCTGACTCAAACCCCATCAAAGCTCATTGCTGTCCATTGACTATGCTCATCACCCATGCACATGTGTTCTATGCAGGGTGGGGGATTTAGCTCAGTGGTAGGGTGCTTGCCTAATAAGCGCAAGGCCCTGGGTTCGATCCTCAGCTCCAGAAAACAAAACAAAACAAAAACAAACAAACAAACAAAAAACATGTGTTCTGTGCAGACAGGAGATGTGTCTGTCCTTTGAGGGGCAAGGCAGTGGTCCCTGCTTTCAGAGGTCCACCTTTGCTTTCTATTGAGCTCAGGAGACTGTGGTATCCTGAACACCCTGTGCCTTTATCTTCACAGTCTGTCTTCCTTCGTCTGAGAAATGTCCCATTCTGTGTTGGCTTTCTTTCCCTTCCCATCTGCTGAAATAGCCCCATGAAGCCAAACCCTATCATCTGAAAGCCTAGTTCAGGGGCCAGCCCTCTTGAATAGGTGGCTGTGGATGACATATCCTGTTTGAGCTTGTAGGGAAGGTTGAGATCTGTTTGGGAGCAGACTGGTATGAACAAGGAACGCATCTTTACACCAAGTTCACTTTTGGATCTCAACTTTCAGCAAGCACTTGATTTTTAATGATGCTATTGGGATAAATCATACATACTGAAGCTTGTACCCTCTTCCTGCTGCCCGCCATTTTCTGTGCTGGAGACAATGAGAACTCTTGTATTTATTAGGCATGCATCCTACCATTGAGCTAAATACCCAACCAACACTTTCTAAATCTTTAGGCAATTGGAATCTTACAAATGTCCCATTGACCAACTGCGCTAAGGGGACTAATAGTAAGCTGCCTAACTTTCTTTCTTCTTCCTTTCTTTTTCCCTTTTTTTGAGACAGGGTTTCTCTGTGAAACAGTCCTGGCTGTCCTAGAGCTCACTCTGTAGACCAGGCTGGCCTCGAACTCACAGAGATCTGACTGCCTCTGCCTCCCGAGTGCTGGGATAAAAGGCGTGCGCCACCACTGCCTGGCTGTCTAACTTTCAATATGTTGAGCTAAATAGCAGTATAGGTATTTTTTGCTTTAAGAAAGATGGAGGGCTGGAGAGATGGCTCAGTGGTTAAGAGAACTTACTGCTCTTGCAGAGGACCTGGGTTCAGTTCCCAGAACTCAATGGGTGGCTCACAACCATCTGTAACTTCAGTTGCAGGGTTCTGATGTCCTTTTCTGGCCTCCAAGGGCATTGTATACACATGGTGCATATACATATGTGCAGCAAAACCACTCATATGCATAAAAGAAAAGGACATTTTTAAAAATTTTAGAAAGCTGGAGATATGGGGGGAAAAATCCAACATTTCCAAGCACATACATTTAAAGGTGGTGGTTAACTTTTCAAGAGCAAACAAATGGTAATTGGGCCTCAGCAAACTGCTTTCCAGCAACATGCCTCTCTTCTCTTCAACCCTTGAGTTGGAAAGACTGTGCCTGCTCCTCAGCATTAATTCTCGACAAAATTAGCCCCAGCAGTGAGGCTTTAGAAACAAGCTCCAACTGCTTCCTTGGAAACTTTCTCGTTTGCCCAACAGTGTGCATTCTTACATCCTTTCTAAGGTAGCTAAGATGTTGTATTTTTGGAGTTTTACATGCTAAGTGTTTTTTTCCAGTTTTTGGAGCGTGGCCAACTTGGCACAGGCAAATAACTTAACTCTGGACTTCATTTTGGGATCTGTTTGTAGAGCTACTAAACTTTTTTGCACCTCTTCCTTCCTTGTATAGAAGTAGGAGGAGGGGTTGGGGATTTAGCTCAGTGGTAGAGTGCTTGCCTAGCATAGAGCAAGGCCCTGGGTTCGGGCCTCAGCTCTTTCAAAAAAAAAAAAAAAAAAAGTAGGAGAAACATTCCTGTCCCTCATTTTCCTCTCTTGCTTGAATAGTGTCTTGAGGTCTGAGCTGGGCCTGAGGTTAGTTTTAGCCTGGAGGCTGGAGGCATGGCAGCTGATGTCTCCTCCTCCATATCAGAAGATCTTTGGAAAGCCAATGACCTTCTCAAAATAACAACACAGAGAATGCCTGTGCAATATCCTGCCCTCTCCCCTGCCCCCAGACTTCTAGTAGGAGCTTCTAACATCCATTTGCCACCATTCACTTGTCTAACTAAAGCTATCACCCCAAATGTCCCTAGAACATAGCACAGTGTTTGTGTAGATCTTGTAGATGTGTCCAATTTATGGCCCACAGGACACATGTGCCCTAGGATAGCTATGAATGCGGTCCAACACAAAAATTATAAAACATTGTGAGATTATCAAGATTTCATTTTTTTTTATTTTTTGTAATTCAATTTTGCAGTTCTCATGAGTGAACTTCGTAGACAACAATATCGTGTTGCAATGTCAAAGACTAGACATACCTACTGTAGGAGAACTCAGACACAGAATACACTGATAACTAGCATTTGCTGTGTTGGAGATATGGGAACCACACAGTCTACCCTAGCCCCACCCAGGCAGAGGCCTCCAATGCAGCTGCCAGCTGAGTTCCAGGCCATGGAATGTGCTGACCTTCCTTCCTCGGGAAGATGGCACCATGAGGAATGTTATTATTAGCAGGACAGCATTTGTGCTGATCTGTCAACACTCCCTCATTCAGACCAGATTGGGCACATTCAGGATGGTATGGCCATAGACAATACCCCCTCTTTCAGGATCTTTATGGAACAAAGACAAACCTGCAGTATCACACAGCTGACCCATTTTCTTTTGGCTATGGTCACTCCATACTTGCCCAATTTGCTTCTTGGCTCTCTGGCCATTCTATTTCCTTTACTGTTTTTTCTTTCCTCCATTGCTTTTATTTTGAAGCCAGGGTCTTACTATGTAGTCCAGGGTGATCTCGAACTCACCATCCTCTTGCTCTAGGCTCCCTGGTGCTGGCATTTATAGGCATGTATTCCATCCTCAGCTTGTCTGTCTTTAAATAGGTGATTCCTCAAAGCTTAGTCCTAGATTTAAAAAAAAAAATCCCTTCACCTTTCTTCCCTTTCTTTCTTTTCTTGTTTTTCTTTTTCCTACTTTTATTGATTCTCATATTTTCAATTACCACCTAGTTAGCAAAATCAATCTTCAGTTTTTTTTCTTTTTCCTTTTAGGCAATGTCTCTGTGTAGCCTTGGCTGGCCTGAGGCTCAGAGAGATCCTCCTGCCACTGGCTCCCAAGTGCTGGGATCAAAGCTATGCTACCATGCCTGGCCTAATTTCTACTTTGAGTCCATACTTGTCTTGTGAACAGTTTTCAACCCTGTGTTCCCTCCCTGATCCAACCTGCACTGCTCAGAACAGAGTGGACCCCTTCTCCAGGGCTGCCACACATTCTTCCCATGGTGTTCCTCATCTCGGGAGTTTCAAGGCACGCTGCCTAATGTCTTCATTCAGATACTCACTTTCCCACCTTCTCGGCATTCAGATGGGTCACTTACTGTCACTTTCTTAGGTATTGTTCTCTTAGGTGGAATCTTCCTATCTCTCTTCTGCTGGCTGCATCAGCCTCAGAACCAATCCTGGCAAAAATCCCTACATCTCCCCAGCCTTGTAGCAAATCCTTTCCAGGCCTTCCTTCCTCCAACCCTCTTTCTTCCTGTTGATGTACATTTTCACTTGTATATTCTTATTTTAAAAGATCTTTTCTTCTGTTTGAAGTAACTATAGGTTTGTATGAAATGGCGGTGATCCCATGTGCCTTTCCCCAGTGGTGAGCATCTTAGATACCACATGCAATAGCACAACTATTGCCCTCCTAACCCTTTGTGGGTTTTATTGTTTCCAAGGCTCGTGTGCACATACACATTTGTGAATGTTGATATGTGCCCCTGCATAGTTCTATATCATCTGGCACGTATATAACCCCAAGATCCAAAGCTGCATCTTCAGCCTCAAGATCCTCTACGCCTAAGAATCTTCTTAAAAACACAATCATCCGGCCTCTGCTCTGCTTGAAAACCTTCAATGACTTCACAGGCCCAAATGCTTAAATAAAGGCCATAACTGCCTATTTAGTCTGGCTTCATTGTCTCCCAGGTGCCCTCTTGTCCCCTCATTTCGCAAAGAAGACTACACTCATGTTCATTGGCCCTTCTCTTCCTTCTACTTCACAAAGCCCCTGGCTGCTCGGAGCCTGCACATGCAGGTCCCTTTACCTGGCATCTTCTCTCCTTCCCACCCAGTTAACTTTGATCTGCCCAGAAGAGACTTACGCCTCTTCCCCTGGAGGGTTTCCTTGACCTCTCTGGTTAGGAGCTCCCATTGGTTTTTGTCGCCAACTCAGCTTTTCTTTATGGTGTAAGTCACACCATAGTGATTAAACAGTTGTGCACGGGGGTTTTGTAATTTGAGGTCTTTTTGGAGGGCTTAGGCTGTCTTGCTCACACCAGATCTTTTCTGTCTAGCATAACAGCCAGCTTAGCAGTTGCTCGTGAAACAGTTGTTGAGTTAATGAGCTCTTCTTAGCGTAAGCTGGCTCTTTACAGCTGGGGTATGACCCAAGGCAAGGGAACTGCACAAAACCACCTTGCCTTGGTGGGTGTATGTCCCACAATCTCAGCTCCTTCCTTTCCATCAACGTCCTGTTGAACCTGGGCACCTATAGCCTATACCGCCAAGTCCACAGCTGACAATGTCCCTGCTATTCCCATTCTGTTTTCACTCTGAGAGGTTAGTGGAGGAAACAGCTTGGCTGGTATTCTCTTTCGATCCTACTTTGAGATGTTTTCCAGAATATCCGCGGGATATCCGTGCAGGGTTTTAATTTCAGGTTTCTTTCTGTCTCGTCTCTTTCTCCTGTCTCCCCACCACTGGTTATTTACCCCTACGCTAACACTCCCAGAAACCCGGGGAGTTCAAAATCTGGTAGGTTCTTATGCTGATGTACTAACATAGATATTGGTATTTCACCCAAACGAGCATGGTCCGATGGGCTCTCTGAAGCTTCCAAAGGGAAGCCTGGGCTTCCTGTTGGGATGTGGCTCTGCTGGGGGCTAGGGACACTTGGGAAGTGACCCTAACTCTAATCTAACCCCACCCCTGTTTATAGTATCCTTTAAGGAACAAAGTCCTTCATATGAAAGGGGCCAATGCTCTGTGCAGTGGGAGCTCTGGAGAAGGGTGGGGTCCTGGGCTAGGCCAAGCTGCTGATTCTTTACAGCAGAATCAGCAGTGGGCTTTGCCTGTCCAGGTCACAGCAGTGGGAAACCTGGGGACAACATCTAAGTTTCTCTTCCCTGACATCTAGAAGGCCAAGGGTCTGTACCTTTTGTGGCTCCCAGCTGTCTGTTCATTGGTGGCATTGCTCTTTAGACTCAATGGGGGCTGATGGAGTCCTGCTCGGCAGGTCAAGCCTCAGGCATTCCTTCAAGGGCTGTGTGGTCTATGGTCCCAGCTTAAAGTCCCTCTCCTGATTGGGCTGTAGGCTTAGCTAGCACGACACCTGTAGGACAGACCTGGTCATTGGCTGGGATAGTCACTCCTGTGCCTTCCCTGCCAGACTCCTTTCTTCTTGCATTTCTGTGACTGTTCAGAGTTTGGGCTTTTGTTCATCTCTTGGCTGTGGGCCTGGAGACTCAAGGAACCACAAAACACCACCTATTACCCCTAAGCATTGTCCCTGAAAACCTTATGTGATCCCTGACACCCTCAGGCAGTGCGAATAGGAGGTCCCAGTTCCAAGTAGCATTGATAAGTTGTCCTGCCCCAGCTTCATCTAGAGCTTGGGAGGTGATGCTGATGCCTCCCCCAGGTTGCCTTGGACTGTGTGCTCCACATCATCCCTTTTAGTGTTCTCTGATCACTGCTTTCTACTCTACTTGTCACACCTATGGGACACACGGCTCTTGGAGTAAGAGGAACTGGATGGTACTTAGTAAGAAGGTGAATACCCATCTCTCCATTTGGCCTCTATCTGGCGAGACTGGAGGTGGTATGAACAGAGCCCCATTCAGACTCCCAGTCTGTTTCCCAGCCAGTGCCACACCTGCCTTCCTCCCTACTCCTGCCAAGATGTGTCTGGAGTTGGTGGTGTTAGGGGTCCAGGTCACACTCTTTTGTCCTAATACCGTTGCTTCTGGCTTCTTTCAGGTCACCCAACTTGTCTGCAGTTCACTTTGAATATGACTGAGGCAGTCAAGACCTACAAGTGGCAGTGCATAGAATGCAAGTCCTGTATCCTGTGCGGGACCTCGGAGAACGATGTGAGTTTGGCTTTTTCCTGTGTCAAGAAGAGACAGAAGGGGCTGGGAGCCCTCTGAGAGGTGGAGAGG
>NW_023413302.1:0-8374 GCF_903995425.1 Onychomys torridus
GGCCTTGGGCATTTTCTCACAACCACTCAGAATTCATAGGTGCATCTTCCTTGCTGTGCCCTAAAATCCTGCTTCCTGGTGGTCATTTACTATTGTGCCCTGGGCACAAGGCCCCCATAGATACCACCAGAGACATGAACTCACTGAAATGCAAAAGCAAGGTTTATTGAAGCAGATCATGCTGTTTGGCAGGGACCTCAGTTGAGCACCCTGACACAGTAGAGGCTGGAGGAGGTGCCTGTCCCTCTGCAGGCTCAGTTTTAAAGGCAAAAACCATAAGGTTACATCATTTAGGGTGCTAGTATGGTACAATTCTGATTGGGTCAAGTTTTAGGGGCTTTCCAGAATTTCTGTTATCTTACTTTGTAGTTTTAACCAGTTGTTTGTCAAACTTTATAGACTGCCTTCAGCATTGGGGCATTCTGAGGTTAATCATTGTTACCAGATAGTCCTTCAAACATCCTGACTTTGTACTTTGACCATCTCTGGCATTGGGTCATTCTATGGTTAATCAGTTGCTGCCAGATGGCTTTTCAAATCTTGACTTTGTCCTGGGACCTATGTCAGAAGCTCTGAGAATTTTGAAAATCAGGCCTGTTTCAAGCTGGGGTGAGGGGCTGGCTAGAAATGAGGATGGTTTGGTTTGGTTCTTCAGTACCTTTTCTGGCTCATCTACTCTTCTTGCCCTTTCCTCTGCAGTGTTCTTGAGACTTTATAGGACAGAATGTGATAAAGATATCCATAAAGGTCTGAATATTTCAGCCTTATTTTCTGGATGTTGATCACTTGTAGGTATCTGTGTTAAATGAAGTCAACTGCAAATAGAATCTTCTCTGGTGAGAGTTGAGAGGTGTGTTACTTTATTGAAAATTCATCTCTCATACACCATTTTCTCATCTCTCTCTCCTCCCACCTACTCCTCTCTTTTTACCCATATCAAATTCATGAACTCTTCTTTTTTAACTGTGATTTTTCAAACACACACAATACCCCTACACATGCACCCTATGAGTCCTTTTAGTACTGCTGAATGTACATATATTTATGCCTGGTCATTTGAGATTGGATAACTTAGTGGGTGGGATAATTCAAAGAGAAGATTGATTTTCTTTTAGCAAACTTTAATTCAATATAGCTTTCAACCAGGGGTAGAGATATGAGAAGTTCCCTACATGCATTGGCATGTCTATTGGTATTGTGCTGAACAACCTTATTCTGAGATTTTTGTGGATGCAGTTTATCTGTCATATATAGAAAGACACTGTGTCACAGAAGACATCTTATTTTCTGTCTTTCACAAACTTTCTGTTCCATCTTCTATGATGTACTTGGAACCTTGAATGTATATTTTCTTGAAATGAATTAACTAGGATTGGTCGACCTACACTCAGTTGTTCTCTGTATATTTTGACCTGTTGTGGATTTCTGAATTAATCTACATTTTCTGCAAAAAGAGAACCTTCTTTCATGATGGGTGGGAGCAGCACCAATCTGTATTGGAGGATTTATTAAGGCAATTCCACAGTTAAAAAGAAGGTTTATTTTGGGTAACTTACAGCTATTAAAGAGGTTGGTTACAGGATCCAGGAGAGGTAAGATGCAGTCCAGCTGGGTTCTCTGGAGAATCTGCTTGATCTACCATCCAGCATCCAGGATCACCAGGAACCAAGAGAGCCAACACATACAGATCTCAGATCTTAAGGGCTCTGGTCTTGACCTGCCTCAGGGGCAGGTCAAAGGTAGGTGAAACAGTTACAGAGAGCCTCACTGGGGGTAGTACTTTCAGGTCAAAGCTGGAACAGCTGCTGACTACATATCTGTTAATACAGGGACAAGTATTTACAATGATGTTAAAAATAGTACTGGTCTAGTGAGGTGGTAGTAATAGGTTCTATGCCAGGGTACTTGGCTAGATTTGTTGCACCAGGCATGAATTCCTGCTTATTGAATAAGACTTGCATCAAATTATACAACTATTGGTTACCACTGATATATAAATTTCACAGTTGCACAATTAAGAATGTCTTGCTCTGTTGATCATTGTTGTGCTTATGTAGTCTTTATGCCTGGAGAGGGCTTTACTTGCTTTTCTCCCTTTTCAAGATTCATTTGCTGGATGGATCATTTGTAGATGTTTGTTAATTTTCTGCAACTATGACTTCCATATTCACATATGCAGCCTCTGGGAAACAAGCTTCTGCATATCTTGGTGTTATAAGACTTTAGTGGTGGCATCTCAGGTCTCAGGGAAAAGCTGAAGAACATCCTTTTCCCTGCTCATCTGCTACCTACGCATCTTTCTGAAAAAGTTTCTTCAAAATGTTGCCCACTTTTTCTTTGTGGTTTGTTTTTTTCTAGTGAATTTTGAGACTACTTAGTATGTTGTGGCTATTAGCCTTCTGTAGGCTAGTGTTCTTCACAAGTATTTTCCCACATTTACAGCTCAACTTACATCTGTCTTTCAAGAGCAAATGTTTGCTTTTTACCATTCTTATTTTTATTAGTTTTTTTTGAGAATTTCACACAATGTATTTTGATCATATTCACCTCCCTCTCTGAACTCCTTCCATATCTGCCTGTCCCTACCACACCCTATTTTTTGGTTCTTAAAAAAAAAAATCAAGTCCTATCTGTTCCGCCCTCAGCTGTTCTGTGTGTGTCCATCCACTAGAGCATTGTCAGCCCTCCCTGTGACAGCATGCACATGATTTGCACAAGCTGCAAACCCAACATCTATAGGTGAGGTAGGCACAAAGTCTCACCCCTAACTCTGGCTCTATTGGTCAATGATAGCAAGCATTTGTTTCTTCAAAATAACAAAAAATTTCAGTTATTGGTTTTTTGTTCTGTCATCTAAAATGTCATTGCCTAAGCCAAAAGCAAATGTTTTTCTAGAAGTTTATTTTATATTTAGGTATACAATCAGTATTTGTGTTCATTTTATGAGTGTGAGAAAAAAGTTTAAGCTTATTATTTTGCATTTAAATGCCTAAATGTTAAAATTTTATTTGATAAAAGATTTCACATCCACCACAATCTTTTGAGTAAAGAAGTACCTTGTTAGAACACTTGCTGTTAGTACTTAAGATTGAATATCTGTATGAATGGAAGCTATGTTTGATAATTTTGTTTCATTTGAAATTTTTTAGACTGGTTTGAGAGCTTTTTCTTTCTACTATAAAATTAGTATTAATTTTTCTTAAATATATACTAGTCCTATGTGTGTGGTTACTGATTTGCTGTTCTTTTCCACAGCTCTGTGTACTTCTACATTTACCAACATCACATGTATCTTTAGTGACTATTCCATTATATTAGACTGATTACCTTGGAACATTAGATCTTTAATTCCTTTCTTTCTGAACAATTTAATTTATAACATTCAAATGTTAAATAAAAGTATAGATTGTAGAAACCTATTGGTGGAGAAAGTGTGATGTTTCTATTAATTAACATATCTTATAATGTTAACATTAAGTTTAAAGTATCTAGATCATGGGACAGTTTTGAAGAATTATTTTGTTTTATGGTCCCTTGCCATGTGACTTTTTCATTCTTTATTTTCTTTCTTTCTTTCTTTCTTTCTTTCTTTTTTTTTTTTTTTTTTTTTTAGCTGAGGATCCTTGGGGACCTTGTGCTTGCTAGGCAATCACTCTACCACTGAGCTAAATCCCCAACCCATCCATGTGACTTTTAAAATTAGCTTGCTTATAAATATAAAATGCCTTTATGGAATAAAATTAGAGATAAATGATAAAGTCTAATTAATTTTCATATTAATGATTATGATATAACTGTGTAGTAAGTTAGACCATAGGTTGCTTATAGCACCAATAACAACAGAAAGGTCCTGTGTTATTCTGTAAATGTTTTAGCTAGTACATGTTTTCCATACTGAAGCAACTACATTCATTTTAAATATTTTCCTTGAGTGAGTTGTATAGTCTATGTCTTTTAAACTCCATTAATTTTTAATTTGTCAAATTAATTGATATGGATGATCACAATATTCCCTGATGTTTCCTTTAAAATAATTTGTACACAGTAAAATACCTATTTTTTTTCTGGTCAGGTTTCTTCTCAGTGTACTATTTTCTGGAGAAATTCCTCCATAATAAAGCCTCCTTGATAACAGACCTCATTAGTCTCTTGCCTCTCTGGAAGAGAGATCTAGTCTGAGGTTTTCTGTCTTCCAATAACAGTCACTGGTAATTTTCACCCAAACTTCTCATTCCACTTCTTGTTTGTGGCTGGCACTCTCTTTTTCTTTTCTTTACAATTTGTTTCATTCCTTTACCAAAATCACAATTCATTACCTTTCCCACATTTGGCTTTTGCTTGATCTCTTGTCATCATTTTAGGTTTTCACAGTTTGTCCTTGCCTTAGGATTTGCTTCCTTTTTCAAGTTAACAAAGTGAAAGTCTTTATGATTTTTATTCTTTTCCAGTCATTTGATGGTGTTCCTGTCTCTTTACTACTTAGTGTTTCCTCCCAATATTTTATCTAATCCTTTAATTTGGCATTTATTATTCAAATATTTAATGTTTTATTCTTTGATTTCTTACTTAGCCATAAACAAGCAAATGTGTGTTCTGAGAAGAAATCTAATAACTGGAATTATATCTTTTATACTTTATTTTTTTAATTAATTTTTTTCATGGAATATGTATTTATCTGGTACATTTCACAATGAAATATTCTGATGATAAGAAAAGTGAATTTAAAAATTTACTTTTACATTTTCAAGTTCAGTTATTAAAGATATGAGGAGGAATCATTTTGTCATGAGAAGATTAAATATTTTTTGTTTCTCATGATCTTCTTTGATCATTGAACATCCATTGTATTTTAGGCATGAGGTGTAGCCAGAAGTTTCCCTGTGCCCTTCCTGGTCCTGCAGCAGCTCAGACCCCAAGTAAACCCACAGAGGCTTATATTATTTACGAACTGTTAAGTCTCTGGCAGTTCTCTTGCTAGCTAGCTTTTATATCTTAAATTAATCCATAACTATTAATCAATATATCACCATATGTTCTGTGATTTTACCTGTGTGCCATTACATGTTACTTTCTGCATGGTGGGATGGTGTCTCTCTCCAGACCCCACCTTTTCCCTTTCTTATCTCTCTTCTATCCTGCTTGCCTCTAAGATGCCTTGCCATAAGCCAAAGTGGTTTATTTATGAACCAATGGGAATAATATATATTCACAACATACAGAAAGACATCCCCCCAAAATGAGGTTACAATGGCATTTCAAATTCTTGAAATTGGAGTCTGTAGCAATGTGTACATAGATTTTTCTAAGATATCACCCATCCACAGGAACCCTAATTGTCTAAATAAGTCTAGGTGACTTAGAGAGCCAGTTATTCTCAGATTTAAAGAAAATGCAAGAAAAAAAATATTATTCAGGATTCTGACTTTCTGTAGGATTGTGGATTCACTTGGAAAAAAAATTTAACACTATTTTAGATGTAATTATGAGTTATTTAAATCTTGCTATATTAAAAAATTCAAACATAATATTATGTATCTTTAAAGGTATGATTTGATTTCCTTGGTTCAGGCATGTGAATGATTTTTATTATTTTAAGTCTTCACGTATAAGTGACTAACAGCTATTTTTAATATCTTATTGTATTGTAAATCCTTAAAGCTACTGAGCATCACATAATCCTTTGTTTTTTTACTCCATTTCTTTTTTAAGAGACATGTCTCAAAGGATGATATCCAGAGATTGAAAATGGGTTTCTTTCTGAATATGATCGGTACATTATGCTCTGAACTAGGAAAAAACACAATATAGGTTGCAAACCAGGGATATGTAACACGCAAATGGAGAAACATCAGGAACCAATTACCTTGCCCTCCCAAACCCGGATTGGTCAGCTCAACCCCTCATGCCTATCAGGTGAGTACTTCATTATATTCTTGCCATTATTCTGGTGAAGTATAGGGTTAGCATTTATTCCCCTTTGAGGGAGGCTGGGTGTTGTTTCGACCTTGAAAGATGAGGTTTTAAACTTCAAGAAAAAATGCTTCACTAATTTTTTTTTCTTATTTGTTGTTCTTTTGGTTGGGGGGACTCCATTCCTGCTCTGTAGAATATCAGTTCATTTTTCCTTTCCAATGCTTTAAAATACCCTATAGTTTTAAATTTAGTGAAGTATTCTTTGACTAGCTGCCTTTTAAAAGATTCTCTGCCTTTCAATTGAAAGCCTTTGCTCCTAGATATATAAGGTAAATTTTTAGGTGAAGATACATGTCCATTTTTTAAATCCAGAATGTGTGATAACCTTATAACATGTACTTGACATGATCAGTTAAGGTCTGTCTCAGAAGGTCTACCTTTTAGAAAATTTTTCCCAAATATTTTATATTGGAAAGAAAGAAATGTTGCCAGGTATCATCAAATTTTCATGTTTTAATACCTTCAGTCAGTGATAGTTTTCTGAGATAATTAGTTCAGCTTGTCTTACTTATCAGAAAGCTAGCCAGTGCTATTTTTCAAGAACTAATTCAACATAACTTAAATAATAAGGTGATTTAATATATTTACTGCTTTCTTAGTTTCTATGTTCATTTATTCTACTTTTATAGGATATATTTAAAGAAAAAACAACTTATAATTATTCCCATGTCAATATTCACTTATATTAATAGTATAATTTATAAGACTTTTTGGATTTTCTCATTGTGAAAGAAAAAATACTTTGATATGATAAAATAAATCCACCAACTTTAAATTTAACTAATTTACTTTTCTATATTTGATATTACAGATGAACTACTAAATATAGGTATTGTTTCACAAAGGTTATTACCCTTCTCTAAAACAAAATATATCTGAAATTGTCTTTATTTGCAGTATGTGATAAACATAAGAAAAAATGAGCTGAAAAACTATTTTTAAAAGTTTTATACAACTTAACTGAGTATAGTTTTTATTTAATAAATATCTAAGAAAAATGATTCATTGTTGGACTTCTAAGGGTGTTTTTACATAGTATTTAATTGTTATCATACATTAACCTGTGGCTGCTTTTGTTCTCATAGGAATTGCTCAGATGTCTATTGACACATTCAATGATATCTTCCATTTTATTTTGCATTAGAGTCTTGTGATAGGCCTATATTTGAGAATTCTGGAACTAAAAATAATAGCACACGGTTTAAACTCAATGATAAATTAGACTATGAATGCCATATTGGATATGAAAACAAATATAAACATACCAAGGGCTCCATAACGTGTAAATACGATGGATGGTCTGACATACCTTCATGCTATGGTGAGCACTATTTTTCTGGAATTTTTCTTTTCACAAGCCAAAAATAAATATTTATGTGTTACTTGAAAATATGAACTTCCTAGGGTCTTCCTTCTGATTCAACATAAACTGGCAGAAAGGACTATTTTGAAGGCTAAAGCTGACCATATTTGTTTTTATTATGTCATTGCATGCATTTATTTATCCTATTATGTGTACATGGTTACAAGTGTGCATCTATGGAGGTGTGCACACCACATTACACATGAAGATGTAAGAGTACTTGTGAGTCAGCTCTTTCTTTTCATCATGTAAGTCCAAGAATTGAACTCCTATCACCAAGCTTGGAGGGAGGCCCTCTCACTGACTGAGGTGGCTCAGTGGCCTGATAATCTTTTGGGTGTTTGTTTGTTTGTTTTTTGAGACAGGATTTCTTTGTGTAGCTTTGCGCCTTTCCTAGATCTCACTCTGTAGACCAAGCTGGCCTCAAACTCACAAAGATCTGCCTGCCTCTGCCTCCAAAGTGCTAATAATATGTTTTTAAAATAATGTGTTTATGAGGTGTAGATAGCACATTTTTGTGAGTCTAGCACTATGACCCTGGAACAAGAGGTTTTAAATTTGAGGACATATTGGTCTGCTACATAGTGAGTCTCTGTTTCCATAAGCAACAAAAACAACAAACAAAATACCTTAAATTAATTATTCCTTTTATGACCTGTGTACATCAAGTATCTCTGATTAAGTATAATTGTTTCATTATCATAAAGGCATGCTCTTAGTTATTTAACTAGGTCTCCATTATCAAAATTATGATTTGAAGTATGAATAAGGTCATGCAAATTTGAATAGTGGAAAGGAAAATGATAGACAATTTGTAAGGAAACAAATCAAAAGTGAAAGGAAAAGTATTGGCTCAGGGCAAAAGGCTGCCTCTAGAAAGAGAGGAGACAGATGTGGCATGTAGGAAAATGACAGTTTATATAAGGTACAAGGGGAAACCTGTGTCAGGGAGAGGTGTTTAATTTTATTTGGGCATGTTTATTAGGTGAGCCACATAGAATTTTGACTTCAATATTTTGATAGCTGGACCTTGATAGT
>NW_023413303.1:0-11179 GCF_903995425.1 Onychomys torridus
ATTCCTGGGTGCATTAGGGGATTTTGAGACATTTGCAGACAAGTTGCTTGTAGGCTCTTGAGGCATCTGGATAGCTGTTTCCATAGGTGCATATGAAGGCAGTTGGGAATCTGGATGCAAGAAAGGAACTTGGGGAATGTGCAGCCTTAAGTTTCTAGAAATTGCTGGGTCTTTTGGAAGACACCTATGCACTGGTGGACATGGAAGCTTATTGGGGTGTGATCCTATTGGAGTAAGTTCTTGTGCTGAAGAACCCTGGATATCAGCTGGCTCTCCCATCTTGACCAGATCCTTGCTGGTGGTTGAAACTCTATTCCAAAGGACATGGCCTTAAATCTCTTTTCTATTCATAGTTTTTTTTTTTTAAACCTTCGTCTTTCCTTCTCCTGTATTTACATCCTTCCCAGCTTCCCTAAGGAAATTTCATTTTGCATATTTCCCTATCAGCTCAATTGTATCAATTCTGAAATTCCCCTTTACCCTCCCCCACATCTTCTGTACTGACCTCCCTCTCCCTCCCAAAGCGCCCCCCTTCCCTTGTCCTGTCAGATGATCTAACTCTTCAGTGATCTTACTGAGCTCACACTCAAGACTTTAGTTCTGCCCACTCTCGTCCATGTTACACCTTTGGATCCTCAGAGACTCTTACTAGATCCTGAGGCTCACTATCTGTCTCAGCGTTTTTTCATGGTGACAATTAAGGGCATCTGGGTACCCAGACAAACAAGCCTTTTCAGTCACCTCCTCACACGAATATGGGAGATTGGCTCTATCTTAACATCCTCCCACAGGACAAAAGGCCACTTGAATCTGTCTGAATTGGACCCTGTCAAGTTCTCACAAGTCCAACTGCAGTCAGCTTCAAGGCCTGCCACTGTGGACTCATCTGTGCAGAGTTAAGATGCTCTGTCCACAGTCTCCACTGCTCTGTTCTTTTTGAGACTCCTGCAGACCTGTTTCCTCTTCCAGTGAGATCTAACCAGCCCACTGGGTTCCGGGGCTGGAACTCAGTTGTCTTGATGTTACTCAGGGTTTCTGCGACAGTAATGAAACACTGTGACCAAAGCAACTTGATGAGGAATGGATCTGTTTGACATTGTATCCCCAGTCACAGTCCACTGAGGGAAGCCAAGGTTGAAACTCAAGCAGGGCGGGAACCTGGAGGCAGCAGCTGATGCAGAGGCCATGGAAAAGTCCATCTTACTGGCTTGCTCCTCATAGCTTGCTCAGTCTGCTTTCTTACAGCACCCAGGACCACAATTCAGGGTGGCACCACCTATGATGGACTAGACCTTCCCACATCCCTTGCTACTTAAGAAAATGCCTCCCAGGCTTGCCCACAGCCCAGTGTTCTGATCTCATGGAGCATTTTCTCAGTAGAGCTTCCCTCCTCTCAGATGATTTCAGCATTGTGTCAAGTTGACATGAAACAAACCAGCTCACCATGCTAGGAGGCAAGTGTTTTTACCCACTGAGCCATCCTGCCCAATAGCTCTTGTAAGTTTGCTCTGCGTCTTTGATTTCTACTTTCTCACCCTGAGACACTCCTCAGTGGTCAAGACTCTCACCTTTCTGAGTTCATTGATGCAATTCTACAATGTCTCCCCTCCTCGTTCTTTGATGTCCTGAAGGACAACTCAGTTCTGTGAATTCTTTAGAGACCTTTTTTTCCCTTCTGTCAGATGGTGAAGACTATTCCTAGACTGAGGTTGTCACTCTAGTTATTGTCCCTGTTTCCACTTTTGTTTTTGTTTTGTTTTTTGTTTTTCTTCAGACAGGGTTTCCCTGTGTAGTTTTGGTGCCTTTTCTGGAACTCACTCTGTAGCCCAGGCTGGCCTCGAACTCACAGAAATCCGCCTGGCTCTGCCTCCCGAGTGCTGGGGTTAAAGGCATGCACCACCACAGCCTGGCCCTGTTTCCACTTTTTACAAAGACCAAAGTGTGGTGGTGGAACCATAGTTGGGGCCTTACTCAATGGCTCTTTACTCATATCTCTCTGTCTTTACAAGGATACCAGTCCTCCCCAGAAAGGCAATTCCTTTTCCTACACTGGTTGTAAGACATTCACAGTCTCCCTTGTGTGGTGGCTGAATAGAATGGCCCTCATAGGCTCAACTATTTAAATGTGTAGTCACCAGGGAGGGGAATAGTTTGATAGGATTAGAAGGATTAGGAGGTGTGGTCTTGTTGGGGGAAGTGTGTTACTGGGGTGGGCTTTGAGGTTTCAAAAGCCCATGCCAGACCTAGTGTTGCTCTCTCTGCCTGTGGATCAGGAGCTGTCTCTCAGCTACATCTCCAGCACCATACTTGCCTGCCATGATAATAATGGACTAAGCCTCTGAAACTGTAACAGGCCCCACTAAATGCATTCTCTCCCAAGAGTTCTCATGCTCATGGCATCTGTTCATAGCAACAGAATCTTGACTAAGATGCCCTTCAAGGTGATTTTCTGTTCCCTAAAACAAGGACTCTCCTGCTGTGCAGCCCCTGACAGCTCTTCAGTGTTTACATACCTCCTGACCAGAGCAGGTCCTAGGCTGCTTTTCAGGATGGGTTTAGATTCTCTCTTATAGCACTTAAAAAAAAATCTTGTTTATTTATTTGTGTGTGTGTGTGTGTGTGTGTGTGTGTGTGTGTGTGTGTACTATGGTATGTGTGTGTGTGTGCATGTAAACACATGTGCTTGTGTGTGCCTCTACTATGGAGAATATGTATGAATCTGTATGTGTGAGTGAGGAATGCATTTATCCATGGGCCTGTGGGATTGTTTGTGGACATTTTCCTGATTAATGATTGATGTGGGAGGGCCCGGGACCAGCCCACTGTGGACAGTGCCATGTTTATGCAGGTGGGCCTGGACTGTATGAGAGAGGTAGATGGACATGAGCCTGGGAGCAAGCCAATGGGGAACATTCCTTCATGGCCTCTGCTTCATTCCTTCCTCCAGGTTCCTGCCTCGACCTTCTGCTTTCTGTAGATGATGGGCTGCAACCTGTAAGCCCATTCCTTCCTCAGGTGGCTTTGGTCAGTGTTTTATCTCAGCAAATGAAATCTAATCTTCTTTTAAATATCAATTAAAAGATTATGTGGCTGGGGGGGGCGGTTGGTAGTGCACTAATTAATCCCAGCACTCGGGAGGCAGAGCCAGGAGAATCTCTGTGAGTTCAAGACCAGCCTGGTCTACAGAGTGAGATCCAGGATAGGCACCAAAACTACACGGAGAAAACCTGTCTTGAAAACCAAAAAAAAAAAAAAAAAAAAAAAAGATAATGTATATGTTAGTGTCTCTGTTACAGTATATGCGTGTGTGCTTGGATGTGTATCTGTTTACATGGTATGTGAATACACAGGCACCCATGTGTGCTTGGATATGTATCTGTTTAGCTGGTATAGGATTTACATGCCCCCGTGTGTGCTTGTGATGTGCATGTGGAAGTAGAGGATAATGTTGGCATTTCCTTCCATTTCTGTCCACCTTAAAATGAAGACACGATCTCTCAGTGAACCTGGTTCTTACTATTTTATCTAGACTGGCTGACCAGTGAGTCCCCAAATTTTACCTGTCTCTGCCCAATAGTGCTGGGGTTACATACCCACACTACCATGATTGATTTTTGTATGGTGCTAGAGAGCTCACCTCGGATCCTCATGTTTGGGCAGCAAGCACTTTACCCCCGGAGTTATTGGCCCAGCTCCCTCTATGTGATTCTGCCTGACATTTTCCTGGTGATCAGTGATGTGAAGCATCTTTTTATATATTTGTTGGCTATTCCTATGTTATTTTGGAGAAATGCCTGGCCTGTTAATATTCATTGTCCATTTAAAGAAACCAGTTTATTTTATTGGTGTTGAAGTGTATGAGGCTGTGCACATTTTACTAGAGACCAATGTTGGTAACACAGCATTGGATGGTAATCAGCTATTAGTTTCTGTCGCTAAGATACAACACCTGGTCTTCCATCCATGGGCTTGTTGCTCTGGGAAGCATCATGGTGGGAAGTATGTGATGGAACATGGTGACAGGATAGCAAAGAGAGAGGAGCAGTGGGGTCCCAGTTTATCCTCAAGTGCACACCCCAATGGTATAATTTCCTTACACTCTGCCCCACCTCTCGCTGGTTCTCAAACCTACCTAAAGCACCATTACCAGGGGATCAACTCTTCTGCACCTGGGTGTTTGAGAAACACTTCAGTTTCAAAGTACAACACATGCTTTGGAAATGTCTGTGGGATGCCTATTTGTGGTTTGTTTGTTTGTTTGTTTATTGAGACAAAGTTTTACTGTGTAACCCTGGCTTGTCTGGAACTCACAGAGTTTGCCTCTGCCTCCTGAGTGCTGAGATTAAAGATGTGAAGCACATTGCTTGGCTCTCTATTGATGTTTGCTCCCTTTTACCTCCACCTGTCTAGTTTGATGTTTTTCCTTTTGCTGTTGTTATCTGTGAATTTTGTTTTAAGATTCAAATGTCATTACAAAGATAAATATCAAAATGTTTCCTTTATATAGTTTCACAATGTCATATTTTACACTTAAATCTCAGTCCGTTTTGAGGATGCTTTTGTATGACGTGTACTCTAAGGTTCAGGTTTAGCTTTTGCGTGCTGTCTCCCAGTTTTCCCAGCAGTATTTATTGAAGAGATTTTCCTCTCCCTATTGCTGGCGTCTTTGATAAAGGTCTGTGTGAGGCTTGCTTCTGGACTCCCTGTTCTGTTCCATCATTGGTCAGTGTTTGTTTTCTGTCATGCTGGCTTGATTACTGTAGCTTTGGGTGTAGTTTGAAATCTAGAAATGTGGTATATACTGCTGTGTTCAGTCTCAGAATACTCTGAATGCAGCTGGAGAAATGGCTCAGCCGTTAAAAACTCTTGTTCTGGCAGAGCACCAGAGTTCAATTCCCAGCACCCATGTGGTGGCTCTCAACCGTCCGCAACACAGAGGTGCACAGACATACATATGCACAAAACACTCGTGCATATATGAAGAAATTACATAAATCTGAACATTCAGAAGTATGTTGACTATTTAGAGGCTTCTATATTTCTGTATAAAACCCCCTTCTCGACACAAACTCCTACGGAGAACACATAGGATTTCAATAGAGATCACAGAGAGTCTGTACGTCACTGATTAGTATGAACATTGTAACGGTATTTCTTCCAGTCAGTGAACACAGGGTGTGTCCCCAATTAGTTGAGTCTTCTTTGGTTTCTTTTTCTGTCTGCAGTTTTCTATCCTCAGATACTTTAGCTCATTAGCTGAGTTTATTTGTAAGTATTTAATTCTTTTTGATGGTACAGACAGTGAAGAAATTCCCTTAATTTAATTGTCAGATCATATTTTGTTAGAGTGAGTAAATGAAATTGATTCTGTTGTTTGCTGATTTTTTTATCCTAACAGTTAATACTCAATTTGTTACTCTTAACTTCACTTTGCTGGACTCATCAGCGTTGTCTAAATATACTATCATGTCATATGCAAGTAGAGACTCCTCAACCTCTGCACTCTAGTCTAGATGCTTTTTATTTCTTTTTCTTGTCCAGTTTCTCTAGCTAGGATTTCTAGTGCTATATTGAGTACAAGTTGTGAAAGCAGGGAACCTTCCTGAGTTTAACTTCTCATTGTCAGCTGTGCTTTTAGCTGTATTGTAGTGTAAGTCTTTGTGTGTGTGTGTGTGTGTGTGTGTGTGTGTGTGTGTGTGTGTGTATAAGGACATTTTGCTATACTTAGTTTATTGATAGATTTTATCAGAAAGTGTGTTGAGTTTTTTTTATGTTTGCATTTCTTAAAACATAATTTATTTATAATTAAATTCTTTGGGAATTTCACATCATACATTCCAATCCTACTCATTTCTCAGTCTTTCCATATCTGCCTTTTATCCTTGTAGCATCGCCCCACCAAAGAAAATTTGAAAAGAAATAAAAATAAATAAAAAATACTAATTAAAAAACAAACAAAACAACAAAACCCCAAACCAAACAAACAAACAAACCCCCACTTCCCTCCTCTGTCTTTCCTGCCTCTCCATCACCTCTTCATCTGTCTTAGTGGCACTGGGAGTAAACACCTTTGTCCAAACAGCTTTGTTTGCAAATGTTCATTGAATAATGAGCTGTTGGTCAGGTTCAAGGCCTCTGGCTTCTGGTACACCATCAGTACTGGACACTCACATAAACTCCTCTCAGACATCCTGTTGTTTTCCTGAGTCATGGGGATCCTGCAGCTATGATTCATCAGGACTAGACCCTTCATGCCCTCTGGCAGGTCATCGATGGAGTAGATGTTGGGGTGGACCAACACGAAGTCCTGGAAGTGTGCCTGGGTGGTAGCTGAGTGGGTCAGTCTGGGCCACTGGGACACCCGCCTCTGGCGAAGGTGGAGCCAGCTCTCATATGCTCATGGTGACAGGTGGAGTCAGCATTCCCGAGTGCAGGAGCCACATCTCAAATGAGGGGCAGGCCAGGTCTCCAGTGCTTGATCTTTGGGACTAGCTCTCCCAAGGCCATGGAGGGGTGGGACCAACTCTCCCAGGAGGTGCAGGACCTACTGAGGGGCAAGGCCTGCTCAGTATTGCCTTCAGACTTCAATACACATGGTTTTCACACTGGCAATGAATGTTATTTATTAAGTGACACTGTTTAACATGTAAGAGAAGCCACGGGGCACAACAAAACCCACTATAACAGTTTATTAAGGGAAGGGAACAGAAGGGTTGTGCATAGGCTTATGGAATGACCATGCAGGAAGAGAGGGGAGGTATAGGTGGAACCTGCTTTTATAGGTTCCCCCTACACAAGTGCATATGGGCTTATGTAGCTATGCCCCACATGCACATAGACTGTGTAAACACGCAGTGCACAAATTATATGATTATGTCGTGCATGGATTACATAGGATGTAAGGCCCTGGGATGACTAAGGATCTTGCCTGGCTACTGGACAGTACATGTGCGGTTTTGTAGCTGGGGGAGTGGCTAAGAATTCTAACAATGGACATCAACAGAGACCTCAGATGCAGCAGGACCAAGAACCCAGATGTGGCCCTCAGCTTGGGCCTGGATATCACCATGGTCCCAAGTAGCAATGCAGGCCACTCAGAACTCTATGGGCCCAGCAACAGAGTGGTCCTCAGACTTCAACATGGCCCCAGCCCCAGGTAGAGGCCCAGACACCAGACATCCCATGGATCTTGAAGGTAACAGAAGACATAGACATCAACACAGACCCTAGTTGAAGTAGGGCCATGGATCCAGACATGGTCCTTGGCTGCAGCTTAGGCACAGTTATCAACATGACCTTTTGTGGCAGCATAGGCCACTCAGATCTGTATGGCCCTGGTGGCAGCTTAACCCTCAGACACCAACATGGTCCAAGGTGGCAGCCCAGACACAAGACATCTGCCCATTAACATATCCATTGACATCCACAGAGATGCCAGCTTAGCAGGACCATGAACCCAGACATGGCTCTTGGCAGCATCCTGGGCCTAGATGTCATGATGACCCCAGGTGTCAAGCAGGCCACCCACATCAGCCCATTTGGTACCACCTCACCTTTTCAGATCTGCTTCTTCCACAGTATGTGAACAGTTCTGCATCTCTTTCTCTCCCTCATCTCCCCACCATATATTCACTCATCATTAAGGCATAGGCCCACCTGGAATCTCATGGTGCCAGGCAGGCCTGTGGTTGTCTTCTACAGACCCAGGACAAGCAGCATCTGGTGGGCCTGTGGGTGTCCTCTACCCTCCTGGTTCTGGTGGTACCAGTGTTGAGTTTTGACACCATTTACTGCATCTGTTGTGGGGATCATGAAACCTTTGCTCTTTGTTCTTTTCATTTGGTAAACCACATTTACTGATATGGGTATTATTGAATACTTCTTGTCACTTTGCTCCTCTGCCTGTTGACACATAGGAAGGGGTGAGTTCTCATGACATATTTGGTGAACTTTAACCAGAATATCAGGCTCCAAAGAACATTCAACCAGAAAGCTTTCCACCATTGCAGACATTTTCTGCTCATCTATTTATTGGAAGCCTGGGTTACCAGGACTGTTCCAAGACACCTGCTAAGATGTTCTGTCAAGTTGCTTATAGGATTAAAGTTTCCATTGTGATTTTAAAACCTGGTGTTTGTTTTTTCTCATGTTAAAATATTTTCTACTTTTCCTATCAGTTTTTTTATTTAACACATAGCTATATAGATGCATGCTCTTCAACGCTGAAATGTTTGAGGATTTCCCGCTTGTCTTCCTGTTGTTGATTTCACATATCCTGCTGTTATGGGCAGATAGCATGATTTCTATGATGTCCACCCTGTATACTTGTTTTTAATTTTTTAAATTATATTTGTGTTTTAATTTTACACATCAGCCATGGGTTCCCCTGTCCTCAGCCTGTATACTTTTAAAAAATTTACTTGATGGCTCAAAAATGACCCTTCTTGTTGGACATGATGATGCTTTCCTTTAAACCTAGCATTTGTGAGGCAGAGAGAGTTGGATCTCTAAGGGTCCAAGGCAACAACCTATTACATCTTGATGCTCTTGTCAATGAATGCAAGCCCACAGGGGAAAAAATGCACCAATATCACAATTTCATGCCATCCTTGGTCTTACAGTAAATGGCATAAATTCCCAAGATGCCATAAGAAGCATTTTTTCTTGCTTTGAAGACGACATAGTCACTGTCCAGGAGAGTTCACAGAGGCAGCCTCTAAGGATCATGGGGATCAAATTATAGATGAGGAAGCTAAGGAGCAGCCTGGGGAAGCACCTAGGGACAAAAATGGGATGTTAACTCAAGTGGCCTCCTGCATATCCAGTTACAGCATCCTACTCTACTTCATAGATCACATTCTCAGTGGGCTTTTTAAAATGTTATTTTTTCTTTTGTTTTATTTCAGGCCTTTCTGCCAATTTGAATTGGTATAACTTCCAATGGGAATGAAATTGTGAAGGGTACTGAGGAAGAGACCATGAATAAATATCAACTATTGTGCAAGGCCAGCCAAGTACTCCTGGAGTTCTGGCTTCACTGTTCTTTTTAAAGTGCAGCTCAGTTTCGGCAGAAGACCCCAGTGTTTTGGAGATGCCAGTACCTTGGAATGACCACTAAGAACAGCAGCAGCAGTGGAGTAGAGCCATCTGGGGCCTAGAAGACTAGCTGTGTGTACTATAGAGGGCAGAGTCGGAGAAGTGACCCAAGCCCTGTGGAGGAGTCCAGAAGAATGTGAGTGTGTCCTACCTAGATATAGGGCAGTTCGGATTTTGTAATTACTCAAGATGTTAGAGATGCAGAGTTCTGGTATACCTGTGGAGGAGAGCTCCTAACCGTGAGTGGAACCAGCCCAAGAGAAAGAAGTGAGTTGTAGTCAACAAAACTGAACAGAATTGGAGACCTAAAGAGCATTCTGATGTCAGACAAGGAGATGCAGAGTTTGGAGTTCGTCCAGATGGTTTCGGTCTTGCTTTGGTGCAATATTTCCTCACTATGCTCCCTTCCCTACATTTTGAAATGGTAATGTACATCCTATGCCATTCTATGTTGGATGTATGTGATCTGTTTTGGTTTGACTTTACATGGTTAAGAGATTATATGAATCTCAGAGGAGACTTTGAACTTTGGACTTTTAAGCATTGTTGAGACTGTCATAGACTATGGGAACTTTTGAAACTTGACTAAATGCATTATTATATTGTTAAAGGTTTATGGGGCACAGGGAGTGGAATGTGGTAGTTTGAGTGTATTTGGCCATCATAAGCTCATAGAGAGTGGCATTATTAGGAGGTGTAGTGTTGTTGGAGGAAGTGTGGTCTTGTTGGAGGAGGCTGGATGACACACACCTTTAATCCAAACCTTGAGGCTGGAGGGCACACCTTTAATATTGACCACACCTTCTGTTGGAGGTGTGTCACTGTGGAGGCCGGCTTTGAGGTCTTTTTCTTAAGCTTCCCTCGGTATGACAGTCAGTCCACTTCAAAAGGCCTGCAACATGCACACACGGCTATTCCTCAAGTACAATGCCTGCCTGGATGCTGCCATACTCCCCTCCATGATAGACTGAAACTCTGAACGCAAATGGGCCACCACAGTTAAATGTTTTCTTTTATAAGAGTTGCCATGGTCATGGTGTCTCTCTCTCTCCTTTTTGGTTTTTCAAGACAGGGTTTCTCTGTGTAGCTTTGCACCTTTCCTGGAAACTCATTCTGTAGCCTAGGCTGGCCTTGAAATCACAGAGATCTGCCTGCCTCTGCCTCCCGAGTGCTGGGATTAAAGGCAGGTGCCAATACCACCCGGCTTTTTTTTTGGGGGGGGGAGGAGTTATGGTGTCTCTTCAGAGCAATAGTAAACCCTAACTAAGACAAGTATAAACTTTAATAGCATTCTTTAACTACATTAAAAACTATTAATCAGGATGGCTCTTCTAACTGTGCAGACAAGAACTAAGATTCTGTCAGAATGCTTGTAGACTTTTGGTCTGATTAATTTGGCTGTGTATTTTTTTTTCTTGTAAGACATAGAGTCTCTGTACTACTGGCTGTCATGGAATTAGCTCTATAGACAAGGCTGACCTCAAAACTCAGAGATCTGCCTGCCTCTACCTCCCGTCCTGTGATTAAAGCACTGTAATGGTGTCTTCAAAAGGCCATTCCATTTTTTAAAAACTAGACCAGCTACTTCAGGATAGTGGGGAACATGGGAAGATCATTGGATTCCATGATTGTGTGCCCATTGTTGCACTTCCCTGGCTGTGAAGTGAGTTCCTTGGTCAGAAGCGATTCTATGTAGAAAGCATGATGGTGGATAAGCCATTCTGTAAGCCCATAGATGGTCTTTTTGGCAGAAGCATTACATATTGGAAAGGCAAATTCATTTCCAAAATCAGCATCAACCCCACTAAAGACAAAATGTTGCCTGTTTCTTGGAGGGCAGTGGTCTAATGTAATCAACTTAGCACGAGGTTGCTGGCTGGTCACCCAAGGGAATGCTGCCATTGTCTGGACTTGGTTATGGTCTGTGCTGTTGGCAGATCTGGCACTCAGCAGCATCTGTAGCCAGTCTGCTCAAGTAAGGACACCACATCTGTCACTGCAGTTGTAATTGGAGTCACTACCCCACTGAGTTATCTATAGTCTGCTGTCATTCTCCACAATCCATCCTGTCTTTTGCACTTGC
>NW_023413303.1:11279-18488 GCF_903995425.1 Onychomys torridus
TATATTTGTGTTTTAATTTTACACATCAGCCATGGGTTCCCCTGTCCTCAGCCTGTATACTTTTAAAAAATTTACTTGATGGCTCAAAAATGACCCTTCTTGTTGGGCATGATGATGCTTTCCTTTAAACCTAGCATTTGTGAGGCAGAGAGAGTTGGATCTCTAAGGGTCCAAGGCAACAACCTATTATATCTTGATGCTCTTGTCAATGAATGCAAGGCCACAGGGGAAAAAATGCACCAATATCACAATTTCATGCCATCCTGGGTCTTACAGTAAATGGCATAAATTCCCAAGATGCCATAAGAAGCATTTTTTCTTGCTTTGAAGACGACATAGTCACTGTCCAGGAGAGTTCACAGAGGATCATGGGGATCAAATTATAGATGAGGAAGCTAAGGAGCAGCCCCAGGAAGCACCTAGGGACAAAAATGGGATGTTAATTCAAGTGGCCTCCTGCATATCCAGTTACAGCATCCTACTCTACTTCATAGATCACATTCTCAGTGGGCTTTTTAAAATGTTTATTTTTTCTTTTTGTTTTTATTTCAGGCCTTTCTGCCAACTTGAATTGGTATAACTTCCAATGGGAATGAAATTGTGAAGGGTACTGAGGAAGAGACCATGAATAAATATCAACTATTGTGCAAGGCCAGCCAAGTACTCCTGGAGTTCTGGCTTCACTGTTCTTTTTAAAGTGCAGCTCAGTTTCGGCAGAAGACCCCAGTGTTTTGGAGATGCCAGTACCTTGGAATGACCACTAAGAACAGCAGCAGCAGTGGAGTAGAGCCATCTGGGGCCTAGAAGACTAGCTGTGTGTACTATAGAGGGCAGAGTCGGAGAAGTGACCCAAGCCCTGTGGAGGAGTCCAGAAGATTGTGAGTGTGTCCTCCTAGATATAGGGCAGTTCGGATTTTGTAATTACTCAAGATGTTAGAGATGCAGAGTTCTGGTATACCTGTGGAGGAGAGCTCCTAACCGTGAGTGGAACCAGCCCAAGAGAAAGAAGTGAGTTGCAGTCAACAAAACTGAACAGAATTGGAGACCTAAAGAGCGTTCTGATGTCAGACAAGGAGATGCAGAGTTTGGAGTTTCGTCCAGATGGTTTCGGTCTTGCTTTGGTGCAATATTTCTCACTATGCTCCCTTCCCTACATTTTGAAATGGTAATGTACATCCTATGCCATTCTATGTTGGATGTATGTGATCTGTTTTGGTTTGACTTTACATGGTTAAGAGATTATATGAATCTCAGAGGAGACTTTGAACTTTGGACTTTTAAGCATTGTTGAGACTGTCATAGACTATGGGAACTTTTGAAACTTGACTAAATGCATTATTATATTGTTAAAGGTTTATGGGGCACAGGGAGTGGAATGTGGTAGTTTGAGTGTATTTGGCCTCATAAGCTCATAGAGAGTGGCATTATTAGGAGGTGTAGTGTTGTTGGAGGAAGTGTGGTCTTGTTGGAGGAGGCTGGATGACACACACCTTTAATCCAAACCTTGAGGCTGGAGGGCACACCTTTAATATTGACCACACCTTCTGTTGGAGGTGTGTCACTGTGGAGGCCGGCTTTGAGGTCTTTTTCTTAAGCTTCCCTCGGTATGACAGTCAGTCCACTTCCTGTGGCCTGCAACATGCACACACGGCTATTCCTCAAGTACAATGCCTGCCTGGATGCTGCCATACTCCCCTCCATGATAGACTGAAACTCTGAACGCAAATGGGCCACCACAGTTAAATGTTTTCTTTTATAAGAGTTGCCATGGTCATGGTGTCTCTCTCTCTCCTTTTTGGTTTTTCAAGACAGGGTTTCTCTGTGTAGCTTTGCACCTTTCCTGGAAACTCATTCTGTAGCCTAGGCTGGCCTTGAAATCACAGAGATCTGCCTGCCTCTGCCTCCCGAGTGCTGGGATTAAAGGCAGGTGCCAATACCACCCGGCTTTTTTTTTTGGGGGGGAGGAGTTATGGTGTCTCTTCAGAGCAATAGTAAACCCTAACTAAGACAAGTATAAACTTTAATAGCATTCTTTAACTACATTAAAAACTATTAATCAGGATGGCTCTTCTAACTGTGCAGACAAGAACTAAGATTCTGTCAGAATGCTTGTAGACTTTTGGTCTGATTAATTTGGCTATGTATTTTTTTTTCTTGTAAGACATAGAGTCTCTGTACTACTGGCAGTCATGGAATTAGCTCTATAGACAAGGCTGACCTCAAAACTCAGAGATCTGCCTGCCTCTACCTCCCCGTCCTGTGATTAAAGCACTGTAATGGTGTCTTCAAAAGGCCATTCCATTTTTTAAAAACTAGACCAGCTACTTCAGGATAGTGGGGAACATGGGAAGATCATTGGATTCCATGATTGTGTGCCCATTGTTGCACTTCTCTGGCTGTGAAGTGAGTTCCTTGGTCAGAAGCGATTCTATGTAGAAAGCATGATGGTGGATAAGCCATTCTGTAAGCCCATAGATGGTCTTTTTGGCAGAAGCATTACATATTGGAAAGGCAAATTCATTTCCAAAATCAGCATCAACCCCACTAAAGACAAAATGTTGCCTGTTTCTTGGAGGCAGTGGTCTAATGTAATCAACTTAGCACGAGGTTGCTGGCTGGTCACCCAAGGGAATGCTGCCATTGTCTGGGACTTGGTTATGGTCTGTGCTGTTGGCAGATCTGGCACTCAGCAGCATCTGTAGCCAGGTCTGCTCAAGTAAGGACACCACATCTGTCACTGCAGTTGTAATTGGAGTCACTACCCCACTGAGTTATCTATAGTCTGCTGTCATTCTCCACAATCCATCTGTCTTTTGCACTTGCCAGATAGAGTTAAAGGCAGATGTGATGGAACCTGTGCCTCTGCATCTTTCAAGTTGTTGATGGTGGTACTAATTTCTACAATTCCTCCAGGGATGCGATACTGTTTTTGATTCACTATTTCCCTAGGCAGAAGCAATTCAAAAGGCTTACAACCATAATAATCTTCACCCCACAGGTCAGGGCACCAATGTGAGAATTCAGTCAACTTCTAAGTATATCTATCCCAATTATATTTTCTGGCATGGGGAAACAAGCATAGGATGAGTTCGGGACCACAGGACTGACTGTGAGTTAGACTTTAGCCAAAACTCCATTAATCACCTGACCTCCATAATCCCCACTTTAACTGAGGACCACAATGTTTTGTGGGATCTCCCAGAATCAGTGTTAATTCAGAACCAGTATCCAATTGTGTGAGTTAGGATTTCTATTGCTGTGAAGAGACACCATGACCATAGCAACTTTTAGAAAGGAAAACATTTAATTGGGGTGGCTCACTTATAGTTCACTTATAGTCTATTATCATCATGGTGGGAAGCAAGGCAGCATGTGAGCAGACATGGTTCTGGAGCTGAGAGTCCTATGTCTTGATAAGCAGGCAACAGGAAGTGAACTGAAACATTGGGTGTGGCTTGAGCATATATGTGACCTCAAAATCAGAAATACTACACTCTCAGAGTGTAATGGGCCACTCTTGTGGGTCTTTGGAAAATAAGAATGCTGACATTAATATAGATAGTAGATGACCAGCTCCAGATGTTTCTAGGGGGAGCAAAAGCTTTACTAAGAATTGGATAGGAGCTATTAGTGTGATATTTGGACTATGAACCATTGCTGATCAGGCCAGGGCTGATACTATTTTCTAATTGTACATAGAATATTTCCCAGGATAGACCTTGCTAAAGTATGCAGTGCTTAAACAAAGTTCACCCTAATACAATATAAATTATTTTTTCCAGTGAAAAGGGACTAAACCAGAAATTAGTAAACAGAAAGAAAATAGAGAAAGCCACAGCAATATCGAAATTAAACATCACCTTTTTAAAAAAAACCATCATTTCTGTTACTCAGTAGCTTTATTGGAATTGCATTGTTTTGTATCAAAATGACAAGCCCATCCAAGAACCTATAGGTATATCATAAACAATGAATGGTACATCCTATATTGTTTGCTCCCAGGGTCGGTGGAAGAGTCTAACAACCAGCTGAGGATTCTAATCTGAGGGATATTCAATGATCTAAGTACACTGAGCTTGTTAGTCCATTCACTTTATTCTTCTAAGTCAGTTCTATCTCCACAGTTTCTTTTCTGTTCTCTTACTTGGCTCCTCTCAGTCCCTCCTGCTCTCAATTCCTCCTGCTGTTCTCTCATCTCTACCTAGTTCTTTCCATCTCTGTCCTCATCTTTGTTCTTCTCAATCAATTCTCCCCAATGCTCTCAGAGAACCAGTATATATATACACATGCAGTAATTCTTTGGCAAATCAGTTGGAGGCTGGAAGTTTTCAGGGTCACAGAGAGGTGATAAGGATCCACACATAAAGCAATAATTGTCAGCTCCCAATTACAACCCAGAAGGGGAGTGACTAGAGGGGAGTTCTCTGGTAGGATCAACTAAAGGCTAAGATCAATTAGGGAATTTATGTGCTCAAACTATAATCTAGAAAAGGCTAGGTAGAATGTTAGGGGTCAACAAGTCACAAGAAAGTCAACTGTCTTTGGTGCGCTTTTCCCACTTATCCAGGCTGCAGCTGCTTTCTGATAGGGAGGGGGACATGTGCTAGGTGGCTGAGCAACCCCTGTCAGAGCATGTACCATTTGGTTAGTAAAAGCACTTTCACTCAGAGTAATTGCTGAGGAGAAAATCTAGGAATAGCACCTGGCTGAGGAGGAATTAAAACTTAGTTTGCATAAGAAAGAAGCTTGGCACCAATCACCTGCCTGGCCTTGACAGCAATCTCCTTGGGTCAGTGGGAAGTAACTGCCTTAACTTAGTAACTAGCAAGTGGCTAAAACATCATTCCAGGAACTTGAGTAGTTAATCTCTTAAATTAGGGTCTTGTATAAATAACCCAGGGTAAAGGTAAGGAGTTGAGGATTTAATTGCTAGTGGTTCTTTTCTCTACTTATAGGTGTAATGAGATAATGTTTATCTATGTGCAGTTTTGTCCTTGGAAAATGGTATCTTTGTTGAAATACTTTTGTCTGGAGAATGGCCCTGGCCAGATATACGTTAATGAAAAATAAACACAGCTGGGAACAGTTATCAAATTACCCCAAGTGTATAGGGAAAGTTGTGCTCAAGATTGAGATGCAATCGTGAGATTGCACAGGTTCTGGATGTGCAGAAGCAGCTTCTATGCGAAAAGTGGAGAGCAGCCCTGACCCAGAACCTGCATCAGGAGGATGTGGACTCAGTAGCACCAGCTATCCAGGACCTTCTGGCTCTCACTGCCAGATTGTCACAGCAGGGGCAGCCAGCCTGTGGGACTGAGCAGCTTCTGGGTTCTCTGTCTGCAGTGTGCATGAGGGCATTGCTGGACTGCCTGGTGCACGTCACAGAAACTAACCTGTAATAGTGATAATATTATCAAATATCACCTTTTCTGTTTTGAAATAGTCCTTTTTGTATCATAGACAGTCACAAATAAATAATAGACACATTCCTTATTTTGTTCTAGAGAAGGCTGCCTAGTACAGGGGAGATATAATAAATCTCTATTACAAAGTGAATATTCTTCACAGAATTTAACTCCCAGCTGAATACCATTAGGCAGGGTGGAGCCTTCCTAGTGCGTCTCTCATTGACTTCTATATAAGTTATGTACATAGGAGTAAAAACTTCACACTCCCACCAAGGAAATATGGTTGTCCTGTTTCCTATACTAGGGATGGGCACATAACCACGTTCTTTTCCAGATGTCTAGTTCAAGTAGTTCCATGTGAAGGGCAAATCCACCAGGGAGCATCAAGGAAATAGTACAGGGTGGTAAGAAAGACCCAAGTGACTAGCGTGGAGCGAAAGACCATGTATGTCTGCAGCATCAGCATCAGGATTCATCTTGTTGAGGCCGGTGAGAGGGAGAGTGGCTGCACCAGATGAACTCTCCAGACCTTCTCTGGAGCATCTTCAACCTACAGCAAGGACACAGGTCTACTGCAGGGTCTGAGGACAGCCAGTGTCAGTTCCCATGGGTGCCCAGCACCAGTCATCTCCACCCCACAGCCGCCACCCTCACTGAGGGACATCCAGTTCCCTCCTCCATCACCCCTGGGCTCTGCATCCCTGGAGCCTCTACTGTCTTCCTCCCTTCTTTCCCATGTCCCAGAGTCCCCAGGCCCTGCTGCAGCAGGATAAAGTGATAATGGCAGGCTCTGCTTCTGGACTCAGGCCTGATGGGAGGGGCTGAAGGAGTAGGGAGGAACCCTATCCAAACTGGCCTTTGCACCTGGTCATCCAGGACTTTAGTGGGGTTCCAGAGCTCTTTCCCCTTCATTCTGAAACTCTCAAAATCTGAAAGTGGCACACTCAGATGTGGGTGTGACTGTCCTGCCACACCTTGTCCTTCTGGGCAGCCCAGATGGGAGCAGTAGATGCCTCCAGTGCCCACTGCTCCAGGGATTCTGGAGGCTGCTGCTGCTTGATTCATTTCTATTTTATGTGTGTGAGTGTGAGCCTGCATGTCTGTAAGTATACTGTGTGAATGCCTGGGGTCTGTGTGTGCACTGTGGGAATGCCTGGGGTCTATGTGTGCACTGTGGTAATGCCTGGGGTCTATGTGTGCATTGTGGGAATGCCTGCATGTCTGTAAGTATACTGTGTGAATGCCTGGGGTCTGTGTGTGCACTGTGGGAATGCCTGGGGTCTGTGTGAGCACTGTGGGAATGCCTGGGTCTGTGTGTGCACTGTGGTAATGCCTGGGTCTGTGTGAGCACTGTGGGAATGTCTGGGGTCTGTGTGTGCACTGTGGGAATGCCTGGGGTCTGTGTGTGCACTGTGGGAATGCCTGGGGTCTGAGTGTGCACTGTGGGAATGGAATGCCTGGGTCTGTGCAGAAGAAGGGACAGGTTGCCCTACCAGTTGTACATGATCTACCATGTTCTTCTTTTGTGCTCCGGCTGTCCCCACATCTGCATCATGGCACCCTCCTGATTAGGAACCTGCTGTGTTCCCTTCTCATTTCCCACTTGTCTGTGGCATGATTCCTGTCCTGTCAAGGCTGAGCATGCACAAGCTGTTGCTAGCAGGTGACATGAACCAGATCCCCTGCCTCCTTTCTCAATAAGATGTTATAGATGAGGAACAAGAGCAGAACTCCAGGAATTCCCTCTTGCTTCCTCACTCCTTCTATCTGTCCTTTACCCCACTCCCAACACTGCCCTCAG
>NW_023413303.1:18588-44426 GCF_903995425.1 Onychomys torridus
TGAGAGCCCACATATTAAACCTCAGGCAAGTTCCAGAGATGAAGAAATGGGAATGGGTTTCAAATCCACACCGCCAGTGACATGCTTCCTTCAGCCAGGCCTTACCTCCTAAACCTATCCAAACAGCCACTGGGGACCAAGTATTCAGACATCCTACTCTATAGAGGACAGGCTCATTCAAACCACCACACTAGACATTCCCAGGAGCATCTTGGGGTTCATCCTGAGTGACAGGGCAATAATGAAGTGATACAAAAGAATGACTGTGCTTGATGCAGGGCTGGATGGTCCCCCTTGTTGGGACCTGATCTATTGTCTGTCTTTGTGGTGGTTCAGTTTTAATTGTTTTATAGATTTCCGTTTTGACTGAATATATGCATGTGTACCACATATGTTCCTGTTGCCCTTAGAGGTCAAGAGGACATTTGGTCTCCTGGGGCTGAGAATTAAACCTGGATCCTCTACAAGAGGAACAAGTGTCCTTAACCACTGCACCACCTCTCTAGTCCCAATGGTTTAGTTTAGACATTGGGCACAGGAGCCTGGAGTTTTCAAGGGACAGCAGCTCTCAGCTTCTTGATCATCTGTTCTATCTTTAATTATTAAAATCCAGCCTCATCTGGGTTGGCTAACCTATCTCTATTCAGGATTTATATGTTCTGTTAGCCCATGACCCCCTTAAGCAGTTAGGCTTCAATGTGGGTCCCCCCCTTACTCATCAATTGACCACTGCCCTTGATGTTTATCTGCCCTCCTGACCACTCCACCTGAGGGGTTTTCTGTACCTTACTGCTGGGATTCCAAGTTAGAAATAGTTACCTAACATCAGACCAGTCTTGATTCATCATCATAATCTGAGCTCCCAGCAATGCTGGGTGCCCTTCTCCCAGGTCATGCTCACTGTGCTTCTCAACTTGGGGCCCCAGCATCCCACAGCAGCATGGACTCTGCACACTCGCCCCTGGAAATGTTTGCTGTTAACTCCACTCTGCACATGCGCTTCTCTGAGATTTTTTATCACCACTTTTAATACTACCAGATTTAACCAGCCTAGATTTTCTTTGTCCTGTGGTGTGGGCTATCCTCTGACCAGTTCCAGGAAGTCATCCCTGGAACACTGTAGTGTGTCCAGAAGATCTGGCATGTATTTTGTTCTGGTTTCATTCTTTTGTTGTGAGAAACACTCTACCAAAAGCAACTTAAGGCAGAAACATTGTCTTGCTCAGTGTTCTGTTGTTGTGAATTGATACCAGGACCATGGCAACTCCTATAAAGAAAGCATTTAATTGGGGCTTGCTTACAGTTTCAGAGGTTGGTCTATTATCCTCATGGTGGGATCATGGTGGGACACAGGCAGATAAACTAGCTGAGAGTGCTACATCCATATCCAAAGGCAGCAAGAAGAGGGAGACTCTGGGTTTGTCATGGGCTTTTTAAAACCTCAAAGCTCACCCCAATGACACACTCCCTCCAAGAAGGTCACACTTACTCACACAAGGCCACACTCCTGATCCCTCTAAGGTTGTGCCATTCCCTGATGACCAAGCATTCAGATCTATGAGTCTGTGGGGGCCATTCTTATTGAAATACCACAACCCTGGATTTGTGTAGTTTTCATCCCTGGGCATCTGCAGAGGCCTGTGCCCCTCTCCCTGGGCATCCTTCCCATGCTTGGGCAAACAAGAGTCATCCATTCTTCTCCATAGAATGAAATGGACATATTTCATAGCACATCCTCTTTGACACATTCTCTGAGCCTTTACATACATTTTACTACCTGTCACGACCCCCTCGACCAGCAAAGAAGATGCAACACCGAGCTCTTCTTTCAGCAGTTTACTCAGGAACCTTGAACAATCATCTGACCCCAGGGAAAGCCCGCCCATGACCTAAATAGCCCCTGGGTGGCCAACCCCAGCCTGCCACGTGGGCACTGCGCATAGGTCCAGGTTCACAGAAGCAAGCCAGATCCTAGGACTAAGCCAAATATGGAGTTGTTTACTCCCGAGAGCACTCACCATCCGGAAGGTGGGGGCGGAAGCCGGCGCCATCTTATGGGTGTGGCTGTGCGCAGCTCTCTACAACTAACAGTTTTAGAATTTCTGGATTTTTTTCTTTCATGCAGTATAGACCAGCCTCAGCAAACTATTCCTGGAGCACATGGGCATCATCTCCAGAAAATTCTGGCTGTTTGCTGACTACTAAAAGTCCTGTGTGTCCATAGCATGGGGAGATAGCTGAGTGGTACAAGGTCTGCTTCACAACCACAAGGACTCAGGTTTGATCCCTAGAACTCCTGTAATAGAGCCAGGCATGGTGCTGTGTGCTTTTATTGTCAGTACTAAGAAGGAAGAGGCAGGGGAACCATGGGGTCAGTAGCAACTCTGTCTGGCCTACTTGGTGAGTCCCAAGCCTCTTAGAGTCCTTGTCTAATCTATAGTACTGTGGCACCCTTGTAGGAGGTTATAAAAATACTTTCCTTACTAAAATCTTGAGGTCTGTGTATAAATACTTCTGAGACATTTATAATCATCATCATTATTATTATTTATTGGTGCATATTTGGAAGTTATTATATCAGGGATGCTTTCTTTAAATCACCTTCATAATTCCCTTTTCCTGCTTTAGCAAAAGAGTTTCCTTTCATGAAACTTCTAAGTAGATTTTTCTTATGGATAACTGATGCTTCCTCTGTCTGATCCACCAAAGTACCAAGTTTGTGACTTCAGTTCACAACCACAAAGCCTGTGCTCCGCAGGGCTCATGTTCATGTCCAGCAAATCTTCCTGAATGAGAAAGGATCACAGCCATTCAAGGAAAAATCCAAGCCTTAGGAGTGGCAGGAAGGAGAAAGTGGGGGGAGATGAAACTATGAGAGAGGAAGAGAACAGGTGGTAGAAGAGGCAGAGAGGAGAAGGGAAGAGGAAGCTGGTTGGAGGGGACAGGAAAGGAGGTCTCCAAATCTGCAGCAGTCTACCTCAGAGCAGAAGTTTGGGAGGGAGGTGGAGGGAAAGTAGGTTTTTTTAGTACTTCTTTTTCATTCTTTAGTGTAACTACATTGCAAACTTGTTAAAAGTTCCTTTGAAATTATTATTCATTTTAGGTTTCAGGCTCACACCCACACAGGAGAGTGTATGTGTGCAGCCTCACTAGAACTTGCTGCTGGTTTGTGCAGTCTGCTGAACAGAACAGCTCTAGGACATTGTGTCTTCTGTTGCTGTTAGGGAAAGTCTGGGAGACCAGGGGCCATAGTGTGCTGGAAACAACTGTCTGAGGAAGTGGAGAGGGATCAGGGCTTCAAGCAGGTCACAGACAAAGATTTCTTCTTGAGAATGAGTTAGGGATGTAGTTTAACATGGGAGAATCTGAGATCTGATGCCCAATGTTGTTGTGTGAATGACCCAGTGGGAACACGGGTGAGCACTGTGCTCACAGGTGACAGCTCCCCTTCCCAGGCCAAGTTGCAGCATTACTCCAGGAGGTCTTTCCTGAACTCCCAGGCTCCATGTTGAATTTACCATGTGTTCTATGATGCCTCCAATTTCCTGTGTGTTCAGTAGATTTTCGGTCCCATGAACAGATACTATCTGATAGATTTTATTGCTCAACACTTGATAAAAGTCACTAAAAGTACTTGTGAAGTAAATCCCCCTGGTTACACTGTACATCTGAGAGCTCCTACCAACATTAGACAGTCAAAGACGGCCCGGAAATAAGGATCCTGAAGCTGGTGCACATTGTGACTAGAGGTTTCTCGTCCTGCTCTTTTGCCCTTCAGAGGGATTCTAGGTGTCATCTGGGTGTCTCAGAACCATGAGTCCTTTGACTTTCTGCTCCCTCTTTGGACCTCACCTGCATGTTTCTCTCACAGATACACACTCTGTTAGTTGTAACATCATCGTCAAGGTTCGAACCACACCTTGACAGCCCTGATGTGAAGGACATTGCTCAATGGATAGACAATTTTTCTTCAGTATGACAACAAAGCCACACCTTTGGGTGACCTCAGAAAGGCGGCACGTGCCAGTCAAGTGGAAGATTTTTCGCAAGAGCTGAAATACATGGGGCTAGAGCTCTGGATGAAGCTGGCTGCCACCAAACAGGCAACAACTAAGATCAATGGTAAGTGTGGGATGGATTTCAGAGGCAGAGACGGGTGGCAAGAGAGAGGAAGGGCAGAGCACATTGGGGATGAGATGGTGAATGTACCGGTGGGAAAGAGCTGAGCTTTGGCCTAACCTGGGAAGTATAGGATAACAAAGAGCAAGTCATGTGGAAATGATACTGGCTCATAAGCCAGAGGGAAAAGTCTTGATCTTTGAGGAGGTGATGGATCTATCAAAAGAGAAGAATGATGGCTTTGTATGTAGTTACAGGGCATCATGCTTTCTCAGCTTGAACAAGGACAAATTGTTGGTGCCTCCTGGCAATTTAACATCAGTGGACAGTACTCCTTCACCTTGAAAACAGTGAATATAAGCTGGACACGGAATAGTCTTGAAGCTAGAGATTCACGAATGAATGGATAGATGATGAGTAACTGACCAAGTATCTGAAGATCTCCATAGCAAATCTGAGTCACTGGCTCAAGGAACTCTTAAAGCTCCACAGGGAAAGGACAAGTAGGTATCACATAGAATATCACAAGACAACTCCATCAAATTTGATAGAGTGAGAGAGTGATTTCTTGGTGGTGTGCCTGTCTGGAGATCCAGTGATGACCACGAGGATCTCTCTTCCCCATCTCACTTCACAATGTTCCCCATTCCCTAGTAGCCAATAACCCAGGCACTACATGGCCTGCTAATAGGGCCCGAGTCTGTATGCATCCCTGTAATCTTCTAGCCTTTTCTTCCTCACTTATAGCTGCCCTTGAACCACCACTAACACCACTGTGAAAGGCCTCATTTTCTTTGTCTGGCACAACTGAAGACCATCAATTGCCCCAACATCCAGAGAGTTCTACCCACAGTAAATATGTGACATTGTTTGATGGTTTGATAGACATTTGGGGGGGGGGGGTTGTAGTGAAATAAATTCTTCAAGGACATTGTTCACACAACTCTACTCCCCTCTCTCCTCGGGAATTGTAAAATAGTTACTACACAGGAGTCCCTCGGGATGCCTGGGGAGAGAAGGTGTTGAATAAGGTGTGTATTTAGCTTCATCCATAATTTTTCTGATTTTTTTAAGGATCAACATCAAGGACCCCAGATATCACCCAGCTTCCATCTGCCTTCCAGCATCCATCTACCAGTCAATTTCCCAATGAGAAAGTGTCTATCTCCCTGGCAGCAGTCATTGTCATCATTTTTACTGTTGACATGTTAGTGAAATGTTGTCACAGAGGAGGTAAGGAGCAGGCTGGGGTTTCACTCTGGTTCTTGGTAGAGTTAAGTCTGCTGAGGACTCGGAACAGGTGCCCCACTGATATCAGGGATGTGAATTCCGGTTTCCATGCTTACATACCAAGGGCCTTACCCACTAAGCCATCCCCCCATGCCCCCAAACCGATATTTTGACAGTCTGGCTGCCAGTTCAATATATACTCTTTGCTGCTCAGTCCATGAGAACTGAATGTAACAAGCTCCTGAACACACCCCACTTGCATGTACTCCTGCTGTGGCCCTTAGAGGGACCCTTACCATGTACTCATTCCAAAAATAATTGAAATTCTCTTTTCCATCAACCAAGACTGCGCATTTACTCTTTCTTTCTCATTTCCTTCTCTGCCACATGCAATATAGAGGCTGTTGACCCTAGAAATGGGTCTGTCAGAAGTGGTTGGGTGGCCTGCACTGGAAACCACCTTCATTTGTCAGGGGTCATGGTACATCAGGGTAGAAGCTAAGCAGTGACTTGCAGACTTGTCTGTTGGAGTAAAGGGCTAATTACATTCAGATTCCACAGTCTGGAGCTTTGGATCTCACTGCAAAACCTTTCCTTCAGCTGCCCATGAACTGCTCCATGAACTGCCACAAGCCACCGAGGAAAGAGAGGCCCGTGGAGCCGAGTGGAGAGTTCCCCATCCAGGCCACCAAAATGTTGTCCCAGGAGGATGGGCCTAAGACATAAAGGTAAAAGCATTCACTAAACCAGACATCTCTATCACCCTACCCAAGAGTCAGGAATCTCTCAGAGAGGGGAGAAGGATGTGAGAGAACAATGATTTCCAGCTGGGACATGGCTGTTCCACTGTTGAACTCAGCAGCTCTGAGTACTTGCTTGATCCCTGCACAAGAGCAGGCCTGTCAACCTTCCCTTCATGCAGGGAGAGGGACTCATGAGGCTCCAGAGCTCCCTAGAACTATCTGCAGTTAATGATGCTGGAGGGGGAGAGATTTTGTTCAGTGTTGTGGAGACTAGTAAGGAGCCCACATTCTTATCAATAGCTCCTCACCTCCTTCATGAATAACCCCAAATGGAATCCATTGCATCAAAAAAAACCTTTAAATGATCTTCACATGAAGGTAGAGGAGAGTAATTAGGAAGAGGAAGTGTTGCACAAATCCCAACTGGTCTTATAATAAAAACCCAGAGCCAGATATCAGGGTGAAAGCTGAATGATCAGAGAAGCAGAGCAAGCCATAGCCACCACCTCTTACCTCACCAGCTCCTCAGCCCGAAAGAGCGAGTTCCAATCTCCCCCCACCTTATATTCTTCCTCTGCCCAGCCATATCACTTCCTCTTTCAACCTTCCTCGTGCTGGAATTAAAGGTGTGTGCCACAACTGCCTGGCTCTGTTTCTCTTTTAGACTGGATTAATCTCATGTAGCCCAGTATGGCTTTGAACTCACAGAAATCCAGATAGATCTCTGCCTCTGCCTCCTGAATGCTAGGAATAAAGGGGTGTGCCACCACTGCCTGGTCTCTGTGGTTAACTCTGTGGCTAGTTCTGTCCTCTGATCTTCAGGCAAGCTTTATTTCCTAGATTACAAACAATATATCACCACAAGGAAGCGAGCTAGATGGAATGGGAAGGGGACATAAGAGGTAATAGAAGGGTTGATATGACCAAAATATCTAACACAGATATATGAAAACATCATAGTGAAGCCAATTATGATGTATCATTAATGTGCTAATACATTGTTTAGAGATTGATTTTTACTTTCAGTGTGTATGAGTATTTTGCCTGTGTGTATGTCTTTATGTGTCATGTGTACCTGGTGCTTACAAAGCCCAGAAAAGGACATTGATTCCCCTGGAACTGGAGTTACAGATGGTTGTGAGTACTGGGACCTGAACCCAGGTCCTCTCCAAGAACAGCAAGAGCTTTTAACTACTGAGCCATCTTGCCAGCCTTCTAATAAATTTCTTTAAAAGGCATATTATTAAATACAGGGCAGGTCTTACACAAAAATCACAATACACTTAAATGTTTCAGAATCAAAAAGCTAAACACTTTAATTTAATGACTATAGATTGTAATTGCCAGTTATGACATCATTTGTAGTGATGTACTATTGAAGCTTGGTGAGAGGAACTCAAAGATACGTCTAATGAAGATGCCAGGTAATATAGCAATATCTAATAAACCTGGTAAATATTAGATATGTGCTGAGTAGTTTTAGGTCAAGTTGACATAAGCCAAAGTCCTCTGAGGGGAGGGAATCTAAATTTTAAAATGTTTTTATAATATCAGGCTGTAAGCAAGCCCAAAGGGCAGTTTCTTATTACTGATTGATGGGAGAAACCCAGCCCATGGTGGTGGTCCTTTTCTATAAGAAAGCAAGCTGAGCAAGCCATGAGGAACAATCCAGAAAGCAGCACCCACCCATGGCCTCTGCATCAGCTCCTGCCTCCAGATTCCTGCCCTGTTTGAGTTCTGTCCTGACTCCTTCAACTGATGAACAATGATTTGGAAATGGAAGCCAAATAAACCCTTTCCTCCCCAAGTGCCTTTGGTCATGATGTTTCCACACAGCACTGGCCACTCCTCCAGCTACGTGACCATGCACTGGCAAAATGATGAGACATTCCTTTCATCCTATGTAATCCATGAGCTTCAGGGTTGCATAACTTTCATGTGCAAATTATGATCACACAATCTATGCAAGTGCATGGTGTATCAATGTGAAGCTATATGCACATGTGCAGGGGAATCCATAAAAAGTGGGTCACAGACACCTCCCATTTCTGTTTTCACCTTCTCCTTCTTCCCCCCTCTCCACACATGTCTCTCAAACAGGCCTGATCCTGTCGTCCCTCAACCCTCCTAATAAACTCTCATGGATGGTTTTGTTGTGCCTATGGCTTTTCTCTCATGGTAAACAGTGCCGCATAATGAATAACATTGCACCCCCACGTAAAACTAACAGTAGTAATCCTAACTAATATGAGTTGATACCAAGATAGTGTGGTATGGCTGTGACAGACTTGGCCATGGGTTTTGGGGAGGCTTGTAGAAGGACTTTGGAACTTTGGGCTAGAAAAGCCATTGATTGTTAAGAGCTAACTGGGCCATTCTTTAGGAGCCTGAAAGATAAGAACGTTGAGCAGTGCAGACAATGGAGGCCTGGCATGTGAACTTCAGGAAAGCAGACTCTGCTGGGCCATTTGAATGAAGAAGCAATGGTTCTGGGTATCTGGGGCTGAAGAATCAGCTGTGATTAACAAGATACCAGAACTACTAAAGCGAAACCTTTGCTGAAGAACTTTGAGTGAAACGTTTGCTGAGGAAAACTCTGCTGATCAGCTGGAGCTGAAAAGTTAGTTTTGATCACAAAGAGACCAGCATCTTTGAGTTGAAGTCTTCTGCAAAGTGCTTCCTGAGAATCAGCACACAGAAGCTGGGTCCCAGACATGGCCAAGGTTGTACTTTGTGCTGACAGCCAAACTTGGGAGTTCAAGATCCACCCAGGTGGTGCGGGTTTTGAGGGCGCGAAGGGGTCATAGAGGCTAGGCACTGAATGGAGTCCATGAAGAGATCCCAGAAAAGGCTACTACTGAAAGTGCAGTTTCAGCAGAGGACCCCAGCATTTTGGAGATGCTAGGACCATGGGATGACCACGAAGAACAACAGAAGCAGTGGAGTGGAGTCAGCCAGAGCTTAGAAGACAAGCTGTGTGTGTCACAGAGGGGGAGCTGGAGAAGTGACTCAAGAGCTGATGCTGTGCAACCCACACTTCAACCGTGGACCCTGTGTCCGGGATCTCATGTTGGACTACACCACTAGCCTCTTCTTAGTCAAGAGTTTCCGGTAAAGCCAGACTCCTACAGACCAGATTAAAAGCAAAGTCTAAGGAAATCCAGAATGTAAGAGCATGGAGGGAAAGGTTAGGAAAGTCCTAGATGAGCATCCTGAGACACAAAGGCAGAAGTCCTCCAGCAAAGGAAGATCAGATGTAAGCTGTCTTAGATTGCTGTGCAGAGACAATATAACCATAGCAACTCTTATTAAAGAAAACCATTTGATTGGGGCTTGCTTACAATTTGAGAAGTTTAGTCCACTTTCATCATAGCAGGGAGTATGGTAGCATGCAGCAGATATGGTGTCTAAGAAGTAGCTAAGAGTTCTGCATCAGGATCCACAGGCACAGAAAGAGAGGGAGACACTGGGCCTGGCTTGGGCTCTTGAAATCTCAAAGCCCACCTCCAAGGACACACTTTCTCCAACAAGGCCACACCTACCCCAACATGGATATACCTCCTAATCCTTCTAAGTAATGCCTCCCCCTGATGACTTAGCATTCAAATACATGAGAACCATTCTTCAAACCACCACATAAGCCCACCTCTTCAGATTCCCTGTGTCCTGCACCTCCACTCCACACTGGGATGTGATCAGTGGTTGTAAAGTCCGTCCTTCCCTACATTTATACTGTGTCTTTCACAAAGCCAGCATCCACACACCCAGGAGGACAACAGCTGTGCAGACAAAGCCTGTCACACAGTTCCACTCTGTCTGCTGATATCAAACCAAGACATGATCACACAAACCGATTGGGTCTTATGAAAACTGGTGTTGTACCAGACACTTTACCTGGGGAGAGAGGCACACACACACACACACACACACACACACACACACACACACACACATACACACCAGAAAGGATCTATGCCAGATCAAACTTCCAACAGCACCAAGGTCCAACTTGGGGAACCACTGGTTTTATTTGGGGTCACTAACAGGAGGGTGGTGAGTAGTTATTTACAGGAGCTGGGATGAATTCACAGCAGCCATATCACTGCAGAGCCCACCTCAACACAGGTGGTGACTCACAGAACAGCTTGCAGGCCTCTGGACGGGTCTGAAATCTTCTCTGAAGCTAGGGGCTGGCCAGACTCTCCTGGTTTGTCCTCTAAAACTTCAGAGTTTGGCTTTCTTAAACACAGAAAGTGTTTATTTCCTGTGTCCTTGTCCCTCCTCTGAAGAGAGTGTTGTTGTAGGAGGAAAGGACTTTGTCTCACAGATGGATTAAATGTTAAATTGAGTCCAAAGTGTCAACTCTGCAGAGGACCCAGGTTTTCTGATTTCCATTAAGCTGTCTTCAGTTTCCTTAGGAAGGCCTTCTTCAGCAAAATCATTTCACAGCTTAACACCAACCATAATATTAGATTCATTGCTAACTCTGTAACTGTAATTTTGCTACTGTTACGAATTGTAATGTAAGTATCTGATAGGCAGCTGTTGCAGCCCACAAAGGGGTCATGACCCACAGGTTGAGAACCACTGCAACTGTGCAGAAGGTTAATGTCTGACTGCAAGATGAGGTATATTGTACAAAAAAAAAAATAGTTTTTAAGATATATAGCCTGCCACCCAAGTCTTAACACAAAGACACTTTCTTAAGAATAACTTTTAAATCAAGTTGCCTTTCTTAGGAAGGATTTTTGTGGAACTTCAGTTTCCAATTACTGGGCCATGGCTATTATGAGGACTAACAAGAGAAAAGTTTTTTAAAATAATGTAGTGAAAGACAGTTCTTAAAAGCAAGTACTACTGGGTGTGGTGGCATACTTAATTCCGCTACTCAGGAGGCAGAGGCAGGTATATCTCTGTGAGTTGAAGGCTAACCTGGACTACTAGCCCAGGCCACCTTGGGCTACATAACTTCCTGGAGGCATTACACTTCTGCTAAGCTTACCAAAAGCTACAAGAAAATTCCATCCCCTTGATCAATGATTGAAGTTCATTCCAGCCACAGAAAACTCCTTTTCTTGAACTGTGAAGAGAGCTGAGACCCCAAGTCAGCCAGCTAGGTGAACTGAACCAGAAAGAATGAGAAACTCTTCTGAGGAAGGGCAGGACCACTACTTCACTTTATGCTGAGAACAGAAGAAAGGGGTGGCCACCCTCCATAAAATCAGAAGCCATAAATTTTCAAGATGCATAGACCAAAGGTAAACTTAAATGTGCCAATGTGTCACTACATCTGGGGACCTCAGAACTCCTCTCTTAGTGGTTTAGAGACGCTCCCAACAACAAAGACAAACAGGATTTTCACAGGAGACCCAACAGGTTTTTTGCTAACATTTCTAGAACACTCCATCTTAGAAGAGCAAAATATATATGTTTTGTTCCAATACATATGGGACAGCTACCAAAAATGGTCTTTATTTTTCTGGGTTTTGTCGTTGTTGTTATTGTTTTGTTTTGTTTTGAGTCAAGGACTCACTCCATGACGATGGCTGTCCTGGAACTCACTCTGTGGACCAGGCTGGCCTTGAACTCACAGAGATCCACCTGCCTCTGCCTCCCAAGTGCTGATATTAAAGGGGTGTGATGCTCTGAAAGATCATTTTGGAGCCATCAATAGAGTTCAAAAAATTTAAATGGTAGACTGTTGAGGGATATTAGTTAGAGATGTGTTACATTCTTTTACGCTGTGGAATGTTTGTTTCACGATGAAAAGATGTGTTGCGTTCTTTTATGTTGCATTTGTTTAATTCTATGAAGCTGTGTTACTTCACCTGCCTAATTGGTCTAATAACTGAATGGCCAATAGGTAGGCAGGAGAGAGGAAATAGGCGGGGCTGGCAGGCAGAGACATAAATGAGAGAGATAAGAAGAGGCAGGAGGAGAGAGGAAGAGAAGGGAGAGGACACCAGGGTTCAGCCACCCATCCACACAGCCAGCACTGGAGTAAGAAGTAAAGAAAGGAACATAGAGAAGGTAAAAGCCCAGAGGCAAAAGGTAGATGGGGTAATTTAAGTTTAGAAAAGTTTGCAAAGAACAAGCCAAGACAGCATTCATAAGAAAGAATTAGTCTCCTTGTATTTATTTGGGAGCTGGGTAGTGGGCCTCCAAAAGCAAAGAATAAAAATTACCGACTACAGTAGATAGCTTAAAAACCATGCTATAAAAAAATAAAATAATAAATACTATCTGATGACAACAGCAATAAATATGAAATCAATAGCAGGAAGATATGTGGGAAACCCTCAAACATTTCAGTGTCAAAGCACATGCTCCCATATAACTATGTGTTAAATAAGATATTAATAGAAAAACTAGGAAGTATTTTAACAAGAGAAAAAAATGAACACCAGGTTTTAAAATCATTGAAAGCTTGACCCTATAGCAAGTGGGTAGAACAATTAGCAGGTGTCTTGGGCCAGTTCTGGCAACCCAGGCTTCCAATAAATAGATGAAATGTCTACAGTGGTGGAAAGCATTAAGGCTGAACATTCTTTGGAGCCTGATACTCTGACTAAAACTCCCTTGACATGCCATGAGAGCTCACCCTTCCCATGTGTCAACAGGCAGAGGAGCAAAGTGCCAGGAACCTTCCAAGTTAGGGTGACAATAATGTGACCACAGAGATGCATTGGTGGAAACCCAGAGCATTTTCTAAATCTGAAAGTCATGTTTATGCAGTCATTACAAATGTGGAAAAAGTAAAGTTAAAGAAAACATAGAGAGTGTAGTCCAGAATTAGTTTCAAAATGTATTTGAGAGACTTAAAGGTACAGACACTATGCTGTAGGGAAAGATGGAAAAAATCATTTTCTCACTATATCAAACTGAAATTTATGAGAGAAGCAACTATAATGTATTATTCCACTTGATATACTTATGTATGTTATTATATTAATATATGTCATGTTTATTAATATATAAAATATAACTATATATTATTAAATTAAAATATATTACAATTATAACATATACCATTTGAGAGACTCGGGAGACATAGGAACACTATGCTGGAGGTAATGATGGAAAAATAATTTTCTTACCTTGTGAAACAGAAATTACTGATAGAGAAGCAACTGTAATATATCACTTGATATAATTGCATATTCTTATACTAATATAATACTGATATATTACTAATACTAATATATCACTAATGTAATAAATATTAATGTATTTATATATTTATTAGTATATAATGAATTTATTATGCATAATAATATATTACAATTGTAATATATTATACCATACCATTTTAGAGACTCAGGAGAAATATGAACATTATGCTGTAGGAAAAGAGGAAAAAATCATTTTCTCACCTCATCAAAATTTCTATGTATGAGAAATTTCAACTGTAAAATATTATGCCAATCTCATGAAGGTGAACATTAAAGAAAAACACATGTGCACATGAACCTAAAGACTATGAAATAAGTAGATTTCTCCAGTGGTGGACAGATACAGTAGTGGTCACCATGCAGAAACTGGGAACTCAGTCCTGGGAGCATGAGCCATGACTGAAGGGCGTTGATTGAAATGTTGGGCTACTGGAAAGGAGGCCAAGTCTCTTCCCACATTCCTCCTCCTTACAACGGGAATGTCTCAGTCAGAGGCCTAGGAGCATTGCTAGACAGCACAACTCATAGAAACGTGAGGTGTTCAGAAAGTTTTCAAATGAGAGATCCTGGAAAGGGGTCACATGACATTCAATGATTGAAAGGCTTTCTTCTCATGACTCAAAAGGAGGAAAACTAAAGTCTCAGTTTCAGTACACTCCTGTCTGTCTGCCCATCAGACAGAGGTAATTTTATGACATGCACACACACAGGTTAGGCATTTCTCTCGAAAGAACACTGAGCTGTTACATGCTCTTTCCACATGCACAGAAAACACGTTTTAAACTTTTCCATATTTCATGTACTGAGTCAGACCCTAAAAACCAGATCTCCCAGGTGTAGTTCATTTTTTACTTTTTTTTTTTAACTCTTTGAGGTCATGCCCCCCTCCCACAGCTCTCAAATAAGTACACAGAGACTTATTCCTACTTATGAATAGCCATCCTTAGCTTGGCTTGTTTCTAGCCAGCTTCTCTAACTTAAATTATCCGGTTTCTCTTTAAGAGCATTTTGCCACTGGGATTTTTACTTGTCTTTACTCTGTATATTTTACTTTCCTTCTTACTCCATGGCTGGCTACCTGGCTGGGGGGGTGAGTGGCCTGTGGCATCCTCCTCTCTTCCTTTTGTTGCTCCTCGATCTTTTCTCCTCTTCCTCTCCTTTTTATCTCTCTCCATGCCAGCCCTACCTGTTCCTCTCTCCTGCCTAGCTATTAGCTGTTCAGCTCTTTATTAAACCAATCAGCTATTTTGAGCAGGGAAAGTAACACAGCTTTATAGAGGTAAACAAATGCAACAAAAAAGAATGCAACACATCATTGCATCATTAAACAAATATTCCACAACATAAACAAAAATGAATGTAGCACATCTTAAACTAAAATTCCATATCAGTTGTAGGGTATGGCCTGCAACCTGTGGCCTTGTTGGCATCTAGGGGCCACCCTGCTGCCAGGTCCATCCTGATCTGAGTGGCCATGGATACCACCTGGAGCTAGGATGTCTGGGCCCAAGCTGCTACCAAGCACCATGTCTGGGTCTGTGGTCCAGGTTCAGGTGGGGTCTGTGCTGATGTCTGGGGCCCATGTCACTTCAGGGAGCCTTAGGAACCATGGGAGATAAAATCAGAGGGCCATGCTGAACCAGCCCCACCCTTCATTGATGCGGGGAAAGCTGGACTTGCCTCTCTCTGGACACCACAACAAGAGAGCTGGCCCCACCCCTCATGGGAAAGCTGGCCACTGCACTCCAGGGAGATGGCCCCACTCCTCACCACAGGCAAGGGTGAATCCACCCTAAGAGCATAGACACAGGGGAACTAATTCTACCTCAGGTAGGTGGCCCCAGTGGCCCAGACTGACCAGCTCAGCTACCACACAGGCCCACAGCTGGGGCTTGGGTTGGCCCACCTGCTGTGGATATCGCTCTGTACAAATAAAATGCTGTTTGGCCAGTGGCTAGGCAGGAAGTATAGGCGGGACAAGAGAGAAGAAGATTCTGGGAAGTAGAAGGCTGGAGAGAGACTCCACCAGCCGCCGCCATGAGAAGCAACATGTAAAGACGCTGGTAAGCCACAAGCCATGTGGCAAAGTATAGACTGACAAAAATGGGTTAATTTAAGATAGAAGAAGTAGATAACAAGAAGCCTGCCACGGCCATACAGTTTGTAAACAATGTAAGTTTCTGTGTGCTTTCTTGGTTGGGTCTGAGCGACTGTGGGTCTGGCGGGTAAGAGAGATTTGTCCTGACTGGGCCAGGCAGGAAAACTCTAACTACAAATGGCGCCCAACGTGTTGGCAAGAGTTTCCACCTAAAACCTGAGAAAAAAGATTCTAAAACAGAGCTAAAAACAGCTTCCTAGTTGTCTCTCTCAAGTTAGCGGCAGCCTGCGGGTTTGAGCTACTATGGCGGGTTCCTGGCGTGTGCGTCTGACCTGCAGTGTGGCAGGAATAAGGAGTCTACAAGCGGCGCTTTACTCTGCTGCGTGGTGGATTTAGCCTTTGCTAGTTTAAAAAAAAGTTTCTGGGCTATGTGCTGCTTTGATAGAACTGCTTCTGATAGTTGATGGTACACATGGCTCCAGACCCAGAGCTGGCGGTAAACTGTACCACCGCCATGTTGAGAAGCTGAGGTGGGTGGAGCCAGCAGCCACAGTGGCATTTCAGTCTTACAAAGATGTGTATTACACAGAGAATCTGGTTTATGTTGTCTTTGGGATTTTTAACCACAGAAAAAGATTTGATCATAAAAGCTGTTGAGTTAAACAAATATGTAAATTTTAAAGGTACCTTGACTTCGAAATTTGTATATAAGGATATGTTGCTTTGGAAAGGAGTCTCTGCTTTTGTTTCCACAGAAAGCCAGAGGTTGTGGATTTGTTCCAGATTAAGATATATCAGGTTTGATCAGCCAAGACCACCTGAAAGGTCTCCAATGACACCATGGCCCAGATGATCCGACATCCAGAATGGTTTCAAGGCAACTGGCTCAGAGGTTCATCCTAATGGACTACTCCATAATCCTAAAATTTTCTTTGTATCCCCATAAGATACAGCGCCCCCATCCAGCAAGAAGTAGTAAGAGAAACTACACCCAAATTCCCAAAATTATCAAGCTGGCTTTGGAGATGGAATTGGCTCACTCCTTCTCTAAACCCAGACGTATTTTTAAAAGAAAAGGTTAAGAGATTCTTGTGTCCCAAATCAGAAGAGCCCTCTGGTGCAGGACAGAGAAAAACCACTATTTTATTTTAAACAGGTTGATTATAAATGCAATCTCTTTCTAAAGATAAAAAGGGGATATGATATAGATATGATAGGATGAAAGGGTAGATTAATGAACTTACTTCTAAAGAGCAACAACTCATTTAAAATGTTTTACATTGGTATAGATTTTAGTCTATTGATACAAACTTAAAGTTAATTTTGTTATACTGTGTGTATATTTCTACTCGTGTTTAAGGTATTACGTTTGTATAGCTCATTTTAAATTGAAATGGATAATTAAAAATAGATTAATAACTGGTCATCTATGATAATCATACTCATAGCCATGTTAGTTAAATCTTCTAGGTATACAAAGAGATATTTAAGATAGATAGGTAATCTTCAGATACTTCAAAGACCTACAGAATATGGCATTTAAAATACTTTTAAAATTTAGACTTTCTGGACAGTGAGACATGTCTGCTCCTGGCAGCACCGGTTTACTTCAGAGAGGAAGATGGGCATTGAAAACACTTCATATGGAATTTATCTTCACCTTGGCAAAAATAGCCATTTGGGCAAGAAACTGTTCTTGCCTGGACTGCTTGATGGACTGTATGTGCAGGACCCATAGAAAGGTGACCACTAAACTTTGCTTGACAAAATGGTCCTTCAGGTTCCTGCTTCGCAGAGGAAACTGCCAAACATTCTGTAGGACACTGAGAAAAGTGACTGAGAGACTCTAGCCCTGTGGGCTGAAGACAAATGCCCCAACATTACAAAGGAACATTAGGTGACTGTTCAGGCTGCCAGCTGTCTCTGTCTACCCTGCAAGACTCCCGAAAGTTGCTTGCATCCTTCTCCCGGTTCTCAGGTAATATTATATCCTTCTGAGGTCTTTGATGTGGTTGAAGACTAGATAGTTATAATTTCCTCAGTTATGATAAAAGATAAGTTAGATATAAAACCTTAGACTCACAAATATAAGATAGATAGGATATCTTCTTTAATATTGTAACTGTAATTCTTGCTTGACAATTGTTTTGTTATATGTAATTTTACTATGTAAAAGTTAAAACCTTCCTTAAAAAAAAAAGAAAAGGGGAAGTGCTGTGGATATCGCTCTGTACAAATAAAATGCTGTTTGGCCAGTGGCTAGGCAGGAAGTATAGGCGGGACAAGAGAGAAGAAGATTCTGGGAAGTAGAAGGCTGGGGAGAGACTCCACCAGCCGCCGCCATGAGAAGCAACATGTAAAGACGCTGGTAAGCCACAAGCCATGTGGCAAAGTATAGACTAACAGAAATGGGTTAATTTAAGATAGAAGAAGTAGATAACAAGAAGCCTGCCACGGCCATACAGTTTGTAAACAATGTAAGTTTCTGTGTGCTTTCTTGGTTGGGTCTGAGCGACTGTGGGTCTGGCGGGTAAGAGAGATTTGTCCTGACTGGGACAGGCAGGAAAACTCTAACTACACCCACCCTAATATCTACCCTGCTGAAGCTCACAAAGGGACTGGCCCTGTGGACAAATACCCACAGGATCTCTAAGACTTGGGGAAGCCACAAGATTTTCCTGAGGAGTTCCATTGAGGATCCAGTGATGATGGTGTACCAGAAACCAGAGGCCTTGAACCAAACCAGTGACTCACTGCAATGACCATTTACTAGTAAAGCTGATAGGACAAAAAGGTATACTATATGACACACAGCTCCCAACGCCACCAGGATGAGTGAAGAGGTTTGGAGAGGCAGGAAAGAAGGAGAAGCAAAGAGATCTGTTGTTTTGTCTTGTTTTCGGTTTGTTTTGCTCTTGTTTTTGTTTGTTTGCTTAATTGCTTTGTTTTGTTTTCTGGGGGATCACTGCAGGGATGAGGTGAGGATATGGGGAGACCTGGAGGTGAGTAGAATTGGGGTACATGATGTGAAACTCCCAAAGAATCAATGAAAAAGTTAATTTCAAATAAAAAATGCTATGTGCTGACCCTGCTAAGATTCTACTGGATAACCTGAAAAAAAGTGATTTTCTTAGTCAGGGCTCTATTGCTGTGAAGAGATACTATGACCACCACAACTGTAGAGTCATTGTTCTATCATTAGAAAAAGATACCATGACCATGGCAACTCTTTTTTTGTAAGGAGAGGGTGTGGGCATTTAGACAGAGTTTCTCTGTGTAACATCTCTGACTGTCTTGGAACTCAATTTTGTAGATCAGGTTGGTCTCAAACATACAGAGATCTACCTGCTTCTGCCTCCAGAGTGCTGGGATTAAGGGCGGGGTGCCACCATCACCCAGCTCAACCAAGGCAACTCTAAAAAGGAAAACATTTCACTGGGGCTGGATTATAGTTTCAGAGGTTTAGTCCATTATCTCATGTGGGAAGCATGGCAGCAGACAGGTAGACACGGTACTGGAAAGGTAGCTGAGAGTTCTACATCTGAATCAGCAGGAAGAGACTGAGATACTAGGCCTGGCTTGAGCAACTTCAAGGCCCACCCCAGGGACACACTACATCCAACAAGGCCACACCTCCTAATAATGCCACTCACTGGTGACCAACCATTCAAATATCTGAGCCTATGGGGCCATTGTTATTCAAACCCCCACAAATACATAGTGAGGTTTAAAAAATAAAATAAAAAAATTATGAGTTCCAGGACGAGCTCAAAAGCTACACTGAGAAACCATATCTCAAAAAAAAAAAAAAAAAACAACAACAACAAAACAAACAAAAAACAAAACAACTATGGGAGGCTAGAAAGATAGGTCAGTGAGTAAGGGCGATACTGGCTCCTTTCCCAGAGGATCCAAGTTCAATAACAAACACCCACATGATGCTCCAATTCCAGGAAATCTGACATCCTCTTCTAGACTCCATGGCAACAGGCATGTATATGGTGCACACATATATTCATGCAAAAAAAGCACACATCCACATAAAATAATAAAATGTTATTTAATTATCTGAATTGTTATTCTAGACAAAATCCCAAGGTCTAGTGGTCCTGTTTTCAAATAAATAACACTATTTATTTGAAACAGATGTTAACAATACCTTTCTAGAAAGAATCTAATGATAAAAGGATGGTTAAGGGCAGTGGTGGTGTATGCCTTTAATCCCAGCACTCAGGAGGCAGAGCCAGGTGAATCTCTGTGAGTTTGAGGCCAGCCTGGGCTACCAAGTGAGTTCCAGGAAAGGCACAAAGCTACACAGAGAAACCCTGTCTCGAAAAAAACAAAAAAGAGTAAGGAAATATTCTATTTGGGGACTGGAGAGATGGCTCAGTGGTTAAGAGCACTGACTGCTCTTCCAGAGGTCATGAATTCAATTCCCAGCAACCACATGGCAGCTAACAACTGTCTGTAACTACAAGATCTGACACCCTTACACAGACAGGCATACAGGCAGAACACCAATGCACATAAACTAAAAATAAAATAAATTATGTAAATGGTTAAAAGAAATGTGAAGTAATAAATACTTACATGAAAGTAAGTAAGGCTTCCAGTCAACAATCTCAATTTACATCCTAAAAATAAAGAGCAAACTAACCTCTGGAAAAGAGAATAATGAAAATAAGAATAAGAAAAGAATCTTTTTAAAAAATAGGAAATACACATACACTAGAAAAAAATCAGTGTAATAGAAAAACTCAATAAGGACACTGTTTCTTTACCCCTTCTACTCCCTTCCCATCAGTGGGCTCAGAGGTCACTTTGCCACTAATGGGCAAGGAATGTTGAATGATGCCCTAATCAATAAATGTGATGCACCAAATGAAGAGGATAAAGAGCAAAGACATCAGCATCCCGTCAACAAATGCAGACACAGGAAAGGTGTCACAACTCAACACACTTTCTAATAAAATCTGTCAGTAAACTAGATAGACAGACAGATTTATAAATAGATGATAGATTGATAGATAGACATATAGATAGACAGACAAATAAAGAATATGTATGTATGTATATACATATACGTGGTATTTATTAGAATGCCTTACAGGTCGTGGTCTATCTAGTCCAATAATGGCTATCTACCAAAATAAATCCAAGAATCCAGTAGTTATTCATTCCATGAGACTGGATTCCTCAGATGACCTTCAACATATCCCATAATCCCTAAGAACTGGGATCTAATGCCAATAAAAGAATGGATTTGGCAGTGAGAGGAAGGCAAGCAGGCAAAGAGCAAAGCTTCCATCTTCCATGTCCTTAATATAGGTTGCCAGCAGAATGTGTGGCCCAGATTAGAGGTGGATCTTTTCACCTCTACCCCAATAGACCTGTATTAAAAGTGGATCTTCCCACCTCAAAGATCAGGATTAAAAGTGGGATCTTCCCACATCAAATGATTTAAATAGGAAAGAAATCACTCAAAAGTGAGCCTAGCCATTTGGGTTTTAGTTAATTCCAGATGCAGTCAAGTTGGCAACCAAGAATAGCCATCACATCCACCCACATGATTTCATAAAGCCTTTAAACAGAAAAAGTAAGATAAGGTAAGATGCCCAGGAATAAAGCACCCAAGGTTAAGCATGTGTTACTCCATGTGTCCTGCATCTTAAAAACTGATGAAACACTGATGCTCAGAAGAAAAAACACAGTAAGAAAACTAAGGATGCTGCAGAATATTCTAAACTCTTGGTCAAGAAAAGAAACAGAAAATAAAACCCTCCAGTAACAGAATGCCAAGAGGTAAAGCTGTCTTCACTGAGCTTCATCCTCAAAGTCTAAAGCCAGCTGCAGTGACTGAGATGATGTCATCTTGTCCTGACTTTTGTGTGTCTGCCTAGACACTCCACACGCTTTCTCCAACAGCCACACCCACCTCGGCAAAGCATTTGGCACTGTCCATTACCCCAACTATGGTCCAGATGTATTAACCAAAATAGCTGGTATCTGTGCAGATTAAACGTAAAATTAAAAGAACATATAAATCAAAAACAACTATTATGGAATGTCTGGAAAATACTGCTGAGCTTTTCAAGGAAACAGATATTACTAGGCCACACCAAATACCTCACTGGTGTGATCCGCCACCTTGAGCGGTGATGTCATTATGATTTGTCTTTTTAAATCACTGTACACGTCAGCTCAGTCTCCAGGAGACTTTTTCAGAGAGCAAGCCCTCTCTAAGTGGGCGGGGCTGGGAGGCGGAGGGCTGGGAGTTTGCCAAAAGCCTGTGCTGAGCGGAGCATTTGCCAGGGAGCTAGCTCAGAAGTCAAGAGGTTCCTCAATCAGCGCAGTAGGAGAGTGGCGAGCAGAGAGTTGGCAGCAGGGACTTGTGTGTTACTCTGATTCTGGCTCGGGTCTGCGGAGACACCTGCTGAAAGGCATTCGTGGAATTCCCTCCCAATCTTTTCTGATTCTGTGGCCCAGGGTCTCTTAGGGCGCAGCTGCCGGTGAGTGAGGTGATGGGACCGCGGGGTGTGGGGGCCCACGACAACAGTGTCCTAGCCTCTCCTATCAGTTCACAGTTGTGTCTTCACGAAAGCCAGGGAGCACGGAGCCCGGCAGCGGGACAGCGGGGAAGCCAGGGAGCCCTGGAGCTGGACAGCCGGGCAGCGGGGCAGCGGGGCAGCGGGGCAGCGGGGCAGCGGGGCAGCGGGGCAGCGGGACAGCCGGGCAGCGGGGGAGCGGGGGAGCTCTGGAGCGGGGCAGCCGGGCACCTAAGGAGCCCGACAGCAGGGGAGCTAAGACGCAGCGCGGTGGGAAATCCTAAAGCCCAGAAGCCCGCAAAGAGGGACTGAGCGATCCGGGCAGTGAGTTAAGCCGCTAACCAGCCTTCCAGGGAGGCAGACAGGTAGCCCGCCGGGGAGTGCGCGGTGTTCACGGAGGGAGGACTAGAGCAGCACGACCCCTGAGGGTCCCCCGAGGAGACATAGGAAAAGATCTCGGAAAAGCCTGAATTCATGGGGACTTCGCGAATCCCTGCACAGGGTCCTCTGTGGGGCTGTACTGAGGACGCCCGGATTCTCTACACAGCTCCTGCAACACCTATTGACAACCAGTTCTCAGGAAGGAACCATGGCAAAGGCTGCTGCCACCTGGGGAAATCTTTCCCTAGTTCAGAGGCTTTTCCTTCTACTGAACTGTCTGGAGTGCCTGCTGCCCACTGGTGAGTTCCTGGGATTTAACTGGGGCAGGTAGGGAAGGCGGACACTGGACTACTGAGTCAGGAAGATCAGAGTCCTCACAGGAAGCTCCCTGGCCTCTCTTCACTATCATCAGGACTTATGTCTGGTCACCCTGGTCCTCACCGCGTCCCTCCCAGATTCTCTTCAGTGCATTGACACAGGGGGGAAGTCACCACGGGAGGGCCGGAAGGGGCTGCTTGAATGAGGAGGGCAGGGTAGCAGAGGGGGTAGCTAGTGATGCCCTCAGCACCACTGGGATCAGCTGAAGCCTAAACCCAGACACCAGTGTGGACCCCTCCAGGAGGAGGTCTCAGACAGCTCCCCTGGACCTAAGGCATGCTGTGCTCTGAAGACTGCCTTCACCAGGGGGGATTCCTCACAAGCTCTCCACCATCTGGGACCTCTTTGTCCTTGACCTTTCATTCCCACCTTCCCATGGTATTCTCCAGAAGATCACACAGAGACTTCCAGGGAGAAGGCAGCCACCACCACAGACATTAGTTCTTCTGTTCTCTCTCTCTCTCTCTCTCTCTCTCTCTCTCTCTCTCTCTCTCTCTCTCTCTCTCCTGCCTGTTGTTTTGTTTTAGGACAGGATTTCACACACTATAGAATTTGTAGTAATTCCTTCTGTCCTCAGTCTTCCAAGTTCTGGGATTACAAATTTGTCCCACCAAGCCCAGCTCCAATCCCCATGTGTCTCATCACCGACCCCTAATCACTCCATCTCTCTTTTCTAGGCGTTCCCTGTTACAATTCATAAAGTGCATTCAAGCCCTCTTCAACCATGTGGCAATCTACGGCTGACACACCCTGTCCACTATGGATGACTCCACTCTGACACATTCGCTTCCCTGAGGTTTATGATCACCAACGCTTCTACTACCAGATTTAACCAGCCTAGATTTTCTTTGTCCTGTGGTATGGACTATTCACTGACCAGTTCCAGGAAGCCATCCCTGGAACACTGCAGTATGTCCAGGGATATGCCAATGTTTTGTTCTGGTGTCAATCTGTTGCTGTGATAAAAACACTCTACAAAAGCAAATGTAAGGGAGACTGATTTATTGGACTTCTACATCTAAGCCAGTCTGTCACTGAGGGAAGTCAGGGCAGTACTCAGAGGCAGGCAGACTTGCTGTTCCACACAGCATTACCTATGACCAAGGACTTGATTCCCAGCAGAGAGGCATTGCAGGAGCCATGGAAGATGCTGCTTGCTGTCTGGATCACTAGTTTCTGCACTGCTAGATTTCTAATCTAGCTATGAGACCATCTTCCTAGGGAATAGAAATGCCCTTTCATGACTGGGCATTCCTATGTCATCAAACAGTCCAAAATAGTCCCTCAATAGATGTTCCCTTCTTTGGTGACTCTAGGCTGTATCAAATTGACCGTGAAAACCAGCAAAATGGGCAAGTCTTTATTTTCTTCCTTTCTTCCTTCCTTTCTTTTCTCTATTTCTTTTTTTAAAGACACCCTCCACAGGTGTTTCTTGTTCCAGATGCAGGGACTGTCTCTGAGCCTCTGCTCTGCATCCCTAACATCACTGCATGTTTCCTTCACAGATGCTGCTTCTCTTTGCTACAGCTTCACTGTGGGCAAGTCAGGGTCTGGACCATGGAGGCACAAAGTCCAAGGCCAACTGAACAAAGAGACTTTTCTTTCCTATGACAATAACAACAACTGTCATGCCAATGGTGTTCTGGGGAACAACCTCAATGCCACAAAGAGCTGTGAAAAACAGGTTGACACTCTGAAAGATGGAGTGGACCTGTTCAAACAGCAAGTGGTTAAAATGAAGGAGGAGAAACAAACAATCAGAGGTGAGTTTCAAATGGCCCCATAGTGCTGGGGATATAGCTCAGTGGGAGAGTGCTTACCTGGCATGCATGAGGCCCTAGGTTCAAACTACACAGCTACAAATTAAATAAAAGAATAATCAGATGGCCCCCTGAAAGAAAGAACAGGATTTGTGATAGTTTAGAGACATTCCTTGTTTTCATGGGGAAAAAAAAAAATGCATCACTGATAGTCCCACCTAAGAGGTTCAGTAGCAAGGCCAAAATGTGGAGGGTAGAGCAAGGTCAGAGGATGGGAAGGGGGATGGGTAGGCAGGCAGGATTCATCAACCCCAGAGGCTGATCTCTATCCCATGGGCACAGAGCCCCTCACTCTGCAGGCCACGATGTGTTGTTGGCATGAAGTAGATGGAAAGTTCAATGGATCCTGGGACTTTGACCTCAATGGACACAAAATGTTTTCACGTTGACTCAGTCATTGGACAATGGACTCAAGTTAATCCTGGATGGATGAAAGAGATGTGGGAGAAAAATAGGGATGTAGCTGCCCTTCTTAAAAATGACCTCGCAGGGGGACTGCAGGTCCTGGCTTGAGGAGATCAAGTCACACTGGGAAGAAAAGCTGGAGCCTACAGGTAACTGGGAAGAAGGGGAGGAGGCTCTCTGCAGATGAGTGTGTGTGTGTGTGTGTGTGTGTGTGTGTGTGTGTGTGCATGTGTGTGTGTGTGCATGTGTGTGTGCATGTGTGTGTGTGCATGTTTGTGTGTGTGCATGTGTGTGTGTGTGTGTATGTGTGTGTGTGTAATAATCCAATCACCATGAGCCTCTTGAGTTGTTGGCCATTTTTCCATCATTCATTTCCTTTCTCCCCCTCCTATCTCATTAATTGTGTTTTACATTGTTCTCGCACTGTGGTTCTTGCAGGCTGTCACTGTCTGAGCATCCTTCTATTTCCTGTCCTTCTTCCTCAATTCTAGAATCACTGCTGCTTTGCATCTCACCTGATCTTACTTTCTTCCTGCCAACACCCTCACAGGTCAATCTTCATCCCATCCTCTTCCTACTAGAGGAATATGCCAGGTCCATCTGCCTGCTTCCCCTATCCATAGCTGCGGAGGTCTTTGGGGGTCAGGGGACATGGCCTCTCTCCCCTCCTACTGAACATCCAAATGTTTATTTGTTGCTATAGCAACCAGTAGTAGAATCTGTGTTGTTTGCTGAATCCCTGAGCACCCAGCACAGCTAAGGTGAGATTTCCTCAGTTTGATATCTGGTCCAAGCTCAACCTGTGGTTTCCAATTCAGCTGGCCAGTTTGCTGCCTCCAGATATGAAACGGTTTCATCCATGGCCATCAATCCACACACCTCTGTCCGCTGATAATCCTCCCTACTCCAATTCTTCTGTTTTTTTGAAGAGAATCTGTGATAACGAA
>NW_023413304.1:0-11999 GCF_903995425.1 Onychomys torridus
GCTAATATTACTTATAATCCTACTCCAGTTTGTGTGTATCCTCCATTCTTGTTTATAGTGAGCAACGGGAGGCCTGTATCTTGCCATAATAATACCTGTTTTTATACTCAATGCTGGAATGCTTCTAAATATGATTATGCCCTAATTACCCATATGCCTCGCTGGTGCCTATGCCAGTTGATGCTCCTAATGCTATGACCCTATTTAGACAAAAAAGAGATTTTGGCATTACTGCCACCATTGTTACAGCTATTTCCTTGGTGGCTGTTGGAGCCGGTACAGCTGCCATTGCCATGAGTCATAATGTACAGATGGCACAGACCTTGAATAATCTTTCTGCCAATGTGGCACATGCTCTGGATGTGCAAAAGGGTCAATGCTCAAATACGAGGAGGATTGATGGTGGTCAACCAGAGAATTGACCTGGTTCAAGAGCAAATTGATACCCTCCGGCAGATTGCCCAACTCGGCTGCCAATGAAGTATAAGGGTTATGTGTGACTAGTGTCCAATATAATAATTTTACCCATGCTGCAGATTTATCAAAAGGTTGTCTAGTTATCTTTTAGGCAATTGGACCGGAGAGTTTGATAACCTGATGGACAGCTGAGGGTGGCTATTGTCAGTGAATTCGACCCAAATGGATACTGGACTGGCAGGGATTATCTTCCTGGATTGCTGCAGCCATGGATCACCTGAAGGAGTGGGCAGGAATAGGAACCCTAGTAGGCTTACTGGTGCTCACCTCCCTAGTATGCTTGTGGTGCATTTGTCGCATTAGGATCTCACAGCGTCGCCATGAGGCCATGATTATCAAAGCCTTTATGGCCATTGAAGCAGGACAGTCCCCCCAAGCCTGGCTGCTACTTTAAAAGATATTTAGGCAGGATGTGAGGCCTGCGCACTGCACTTGAGGCTAAGATACACTGACCTCAAGAAGAGCAAGTCTGATTGCATGTGGGTTGTTACCCTAACTCCCACCTCTGTGAAAAGGGTATCACGGTCTAGTGTTCTCTGGGTGGACGACGCCTGGACAAACATTAGTTCATGTTCCATTTTAGCAGAGATCAGAACTCTACTCTTGCCTGTTGCTCTGCAAAACAAAAAGGGGGAACTGTAGAGAGCTGCGTGTTGCCGCACCTTAAAGATGGCGCTGGCTTCCACCCTCTGCCTTCCCGGGCAAGTACTCTTTGTGGTAAACAGCTCCTTATTTGGCTATGGCCACTTGCATATGCGGGACCTATGGATAGTGCCCATGTGGCTGTCTGGGGTTGGTAGCCCAGACCTACTTCAAGGGCTGGGAAAGGCTTGCCTGGGAGGAGACATCACTCTAACAAGGTCCTGAATAAACTGCTAAAAAGAAGAGCTCCGGTGTTGCATCATCCTTGCTGGTCGAGGCAGGCGCAACAGATGAGGAAATATAATAGACTTTATGGTTGTACTGATGCCCGAGGAGAGGAGGGACAGGATTAAGGAGATTAGGTGGGAAGGGAGGGGAGATGGGTTTGAGGGAGTTAATGAGAGGAGAGACAACTGGAAATGAAGGGTATTTGATGGGCAGTATGGAAACGTAGTTCTAGTTCTGTGGAATCTTCCTATTAGTATGAATGGATGCTAATTAAATTCCCAAGTAATGAGGGAGAAAGAACCCCAACTGGCTAATTCTTGTCACCAAAGCTTCCAGTACCAAGACTCTGTTTCATCTAATTGAGTTGTTGGCCAGAGCACCCATGGTTCCTTAGTTAATGTTTCTATTGCTGCCACAAAATTCCATGACCCAAAGGGCAGTTGAGGGTGAAAGTGATCTTTTTGGCTTACACTTCCAGATCATAGTCCATACTGGAGGATGTCAGAATAGGAACTCAAACAAGTCTGGAACCTGGAGGTAGGAGCTGAGGTAGAGGCCAAGGAGGAGGGCCTAATTTCTGGCTTGCATCTCATAGGATGCTCAGCTGATCTCTTATAGAACTGGGACCATTGGCCCATGCATGGTAACACCTTTGTGGACAGGCCTTTCCCATATAAATCAGTAAATGAGAAAATGCATTCTAGCTGAAGCTCATAAAGGCATTTCATCAACTAAGGCTCCTTTGATGACTACAGCTTGGATCAAGTTGACACACAACACCATCCACTGTACATCTGGAAATCACCAGATAGCCCAGGCCTTTACCAAGACAGTGGGTTGTCCTCAGCAAAATGACAAAAAGACCCACTGCTGAAGACAACTCCCATACCAATCACTGAACATGGAGAGGTCCAGCTGATGGCTACATAGAAATTTTACCCCCATGTTCTAGTGTATATGACATGCAAGGGTACACTGCAGGTTACCAAAGGAGGAAAGCAAATACCCAACCAACCAGAAAAGCTTTGATCTAACTATCTGCAAATATGCTAAGACAATGGATGGCACCAACCTTTTAGGAGTAACCAGCCAATGTCTGATTTGACTGAAAGTCTTGGTCAATGAGAATAAAATCCATACCTGACAGTGTATATTTACCAGAGTATAGATATTCCAGAGTCCCAAGGTAAAACCAAAGACTACTTAGCTAATAAAAGAAAGGAAACAAAGGAAAATGACTCCCAATGTTATTCTTTTATACTCATAAATCGGTGTCATATTCTGCCAACATCAGAGAATCAGAGAGGCTTTCTTCTACAACAGATGGGAACAAAAACAGATACCCATAGCCAGATCTCTCTCTCTCTCTCTCTCTCTCTCTCTCTCTCTCTCTCTCCTCTCTCTCCCTCTCTCTCTCCTCTCTCACCGTCTCTCTCACACACAAATTCAGAGATATAGAAGATACATAGATAGATAGATAGATAGATAGATAGATAGATAGATAGAGATAGATTAGATAGATGATAGATAGATTAGATAGACCTTAGAACACACAGTTCTAAATGAGTTGTATCCATCACATCTCTCCCCTCATACCTCAGGGAACCCCACAGAAGAGGAGGCAGAAAGAGTGGGAGACACTAAGAGGACAGGGGAGGACATCAGGAGGGCCAGGTTCTCTCAACTAGGCAAAGCTCATGTGAACTCACAGAGACTGAAGCAACAATCACAAGTTTACATGCTCTGCTCCAAGCCCTCTGTATTTAAATGATAACTTTTAATTCAGTACTTCTGTGGGACTCCTGGATGCAGAAACAAAGGAATGAATCTTTGAATCTTGGGACTTCTCTTCAGATTCCCCCCCCCCCCCCGCCTTTATTGCTGGCTTTCTTGTCCATTCCAATATGAAGGGTTTTTTTTTTAACTCATTACATTTTATTTCATTTTTTTTTAGTTATCTCTCAGAAGCCTGTTTTCTTCTAATAAGAAACCAAAGGGGATGGATCTATATGGGAGAGGATGTGCGTATAACTAAGACTATTAAAGTGAGAGGAAACCATACGCAGATAATTTAATATGAAACAAAGTTATGAGAAATAGAGGGTGAAAATACCATCTTACAAAATTGAGGATCACATAATAAGCATAAACATAATTTTTAATTTATTTTGGTACAAGGTGAAAGATTGGAGTCACAATTTTTTGTCCTTCATGTCTAGAGGAGATGCCTATCTTCACAGACTTTGTTAAACACTGTGACTATAAGTTTGGGAACAGACAAACATTTTCCTTTTCTGGAAGAGATGAAATCAAAACATGTTGAAAATGATCACTGAAGAGTATTTCTGGTCCTAGAGCATGCTAGTGCAGCTGTCATCAGAAAGGGCCACCAGAAGTACAATTTATGGTCCACCATGATGTCAGTTTGCCTTGCAATTAGAGTGCGGTATACACAGGTGTCTATCCAACAACAGGCAAGATTCCTTGAGAGTATAAAAGCCACAAGAATGTCAGCTCTGTTGGCAACAAGTTATTGGCTTCTTTGCACATCATATGGGCAAGGGAAAAATCCACTATGTGAAAGTTGAAGAATATAGTGCAAAAAATACAGTATGATCATCAGTTGATGCAGGCTTCTAATTCAACCATCTGACAAAACTCCCATACTCATTTGACTAGTCTTATAAAGACAAGGTGGTAAACCTTAACTTTCTTTGTTGATTTCATAAGGTGGTAATTGAGTAAAATTTGTATTACAAGACAAAGTAATATTTTACATAGTTATAATAAAATTAGGAGAAATTTATTTTCTTAACCATATCATACTGAATAAAGACAAAAATGAGTAATGTCTCAAAATAACAAATGGTACAAAACAGGGAAAACAAAGAGAAGTGAGGCGAGAAGTGTACACCAGCCACCAACTCTGATTGTACAACAGAGCAATGTAGCCTCGTGAAATGGTGGAGAGCGTATAAAAAGCGAGAAAGGTACACAACAGGATAAGAATGTTCTGGGTCGCTCTGGACTCAGGGAAGTTTCTCCTGGAACCATGATAGCTGCGGATATGTTGAACCCTCCTCTTATGTCTGTAGAGTATGACAATCATGGAGGCACTGGACCATGTGATGAGCACAGCAAAAACAGACTCAGGGCACATCACCAGGGCTGCATAGAGTGAGTCACTGATTTCACCACGCCCTACAATAGAGCAATATCCAAAATCTTGACTTCTTTTCATATTTTTGCTATTCATTTTGATAAATTTGTGCACAAGGAAAATGAACCGTATCACCATGTAGAAGACCCAAAGTAGGGTAATGGAGCATTTAATGTACTTTGAAGCTCTGACTTTATTGTCATTACAACAGGATTTCCCGGGACTGAGGGTCATGGCCTGGAAGACACTCAAGAGGCAAGTGGTGCCAATGGACACATTTCGAGCAAATCCTTGAATGTACAGTAGGAGGTCACACGCAAAATCATTGAAGAACTGCCTCAAACCCCAAACTGCCATTGTTTGGGGTACTCCTGCAGAGAGAACAACTAAGGTATTGGCTGCCATTAAGTGCATGAGAATCAAATCTGTGGGCTTTAATGTGTATTCTCTGTAGTAACGTACTAGGTAGTCAAACATAAGAAGGAGATTTCCCAGAATTCCAGTGGTAGTTTGTGATAAGAAAATGATTCTGATTGCCAGAATCCAGATATCCATTCTGTGATTCAGTACAATACCTTTATGGATATAGGCACACTGTTTCTTAGTTCAAATGAATTATGGCAAATGATGGTAGCCAGGCATGTTGAAAGATGCCATTAACCCATGGAGCTACAGAGAGACCAAACCTAAGAGTCCTTGAAACTCAGGAGCTCAAGTCCAGCCTAGATAACATAAAATAACTTACCACCAAAATTTTGCCAGGAGTAGTTATTTTCCATGTTTGTTACTTTGAAATTTCTTATTATGTCAGAATGCAAGTGTTGGTAGAAAAATAGCCATCAAGTCTCCTAGAAACAAAACACTCAGGGTGATAGGATGTTGACCCATTTGAAAAATATTACAGGCACTGTAAACAAACTGAACATAAATCTTTCAGAATGTACTAATATATGTTGTAAATGAAATCAGCTTTAAGAACAGCCACAAAACATAAATAAAGCAATATCTTTTTCAAACATAACATTATTATTGATTATTTGGAGGTTTCACATAATGTACCCTGATCAGAGTGACTTCCCTGTTATCCCATGTCCACCTTCCCTTCCTTGTGATCTCCCCCCAAAAAATAAAAAAACAAAGAAAAATACCAAGTCCAATTTGTGTTGTCTATATACTCAATGGATCATGGTCACTTTTCTTTATTAAAGTAATTCTTAATGTATATCTCACCTTAAGTCTAAAGATATTAATGAGAAATGTATAATACCACTAAAATCTATAGTCTTGTGATAGTGCAAATGTTCTCCTATTTTTTTTTCAACTGGAGATTCTTAGATTTAACCTGAAACTGGCTGTCCCTTTTCTACACACTCCATGATAATTACCTTGGGAATGTACCTGACCCTAGTCTAGATAGAGGGGCTGAAGTGCTCCAGCTAACTACATATTTTAGATTCTGTAAATTGCTTCCGTGCTTTGTTTTCCCCAGATAATTGCTAGCCAGAATGATGATTTTCTAAATTATTTCCCTTTACAAGCTCCATGTAAAGTGTATTCCTGGCATCTCTGGGAGAAGTGTTACTCTCTAGGCAGTCACCAAGGCTCCTAAATACAAACTCTGAATATGGACTTTGGTTGGGCTCTGTGGTGTTTTGGTCTTTACCCCACAAAGGTCTGAGATAAGAAAAAAAAATTTTAAGCACAAAATGTAATAGAATGGTATTTCAAGTGACACATTACATCATATTGAGTTATGAGCTAGCAGTTATGATAAGCCACACCTCAGAGACACATACACCTGTGAGCAAACTCAAGTCAGGACTGCTAGCAAGAAGGGAAAATCTGTTGTGATGAAATCTCACTGAATATACAACAGAATAAAATAAGCAAAATATGCTAGGAGAAATTGAAAGAAGATGGACAGTGGTTGTGTACGCCTTTAATACCAGCACTCAGGAGGCAGAGGCAGGTGGATCTCTGTGAGTTTGAGGCCAGCTTGGGCTACCAAGTGAGTTCCAGGAAAGGCACAAAGCTACACAGAGAAACCCTGTCTCAAAAAACAAACAAACAAACAAACATAAAAGTCACTACACTCTATTCTCATGAGAGAAGCTGTCTGCAAACCATTTCTAAATTGGGTGAGATCCCCTTGTAGAAGGAGACAGTATCAGCTGTGAATTAGCACCTTGATTAACCATGCAGCCCCAGGGAGATCACTGTTGCCTCTCACAATCATCTGTCAATCTAGAGCTGGGGTATAATTGGCAAAGAAGCCTAGGATCAGAAGAAGTTTATGACTTCACAGCTTCTAAACTAGAAATGTGTGTTTATGTGGGAGTGAGTGTGGGTAGCATCCAGGAGACTTGAAAGAGGTCCATGAGGATATTTCAAAGTGTTTTCAGAATGGTAAAACATTGCTTGTGTTTGGAAAGTGAAGGAAGAAATTGTGTATATTGGACTGCATAAGCTGGAATGAGGGGAGAGAAATCGGGCAAGTGGAAGATTTGAGCCTATAAAAATAGTAAGTATGAAAATGCTTCAAGGAAACTTGCTAGTTTGTAACCTAGCAAAACATAAAAAGTAAGCAACAATCCAAACAAAATTACAATCAATAAAAAATAAAGGAAGAAAATGTTGATAATAACAAATTTGGGGATTCCTATATAAAAGCCAAGAATGCCATGTGTTACAGTATCTGTGAATGTACCTACAGACATTGATGTAAGGGACACATATGCTTAAGTGGGACAAACATAAGCTTACACACCAATAATCACACTTGAAATTTTTTCCATCATTCATATCTGTATTTAACTACTCATAGAATAAGCAATTTGTAGAACTATAATTTAATTTGTGTTATAGAAGATATTTAATTTTTATAAGCTATCGTTGTATCGCTTTAATTTTTGAAATAAAAATATAATTGCATCATTGTGCCTTTATTCCCTCCAACCACTTACAAGTACCTACACAAACCCTAAATTCTTGGCCCTTGGTATCTTTTTCTTTACTTGTTTTTATATGTAAAAGCATATATGTCTATGTTTTTATACTAATATATAACTACAGCTCAGTATATAAGATACATAAAATCACCTCAACATTTCAGTGTTTACAATTTGGCGCTAGACTACTTGTAGCTCTAACCACTAAAGGAAAATTTTCTCAATGCAAAAGATTATTATAAAAAATACAGCTAATACAAAGGTAGAAAACAGAAAAAGCATGAGTGATCAAAAACAGACAACCACTGATTGTGTAGTTGTGTTATGCCATGTCCCAGTTGTTCATCTACAATGCCACTCCTGCACTCTGGGCTCAGAGAACATTGTGGTAGAGGAGGCAGAAAGATTTTAAGAGCCATAGAAATATATACCTCTTGTGAGATTGCATCTCTTAAAATTTTTGGAAAGCTATGCCCATGAAATCTCAACATGGCTAACTAAACAAATCTAATAATGACACCAACACACATGCTCACATGAAAGGGGGAAGGAACAAGAGTCCCCAATCATCCCACTTTTAAAAATAACCACACAAACATGCTTAGTTTTTACATCACCCACTAACAATCAAGGAAGCTTTTACCTACAGATTACCCAGAAATGCTCAATAGCAGCTCATGATCAGTTAACTGATGTTTGCAAAATATAATTTTGCATATCAATTGTGGCATTAGGAGATCTCACATCATCTCAGGTATGGGGCAAATGTGTGCCTGCTGTGGCCAGCATGGTTGGCATGCACAAATGTCAACATGTTCAAAATTCCATGCATCCACCATGACCAATGTGAGCACTGAAGGGTGTAAAGTGTGAGGGACTTATGTGGAAATTTTGTTGTCCTGGGGGAGTACACCTTGTTTCATAGCATGCAGGTACAAAAGGCTGAGCTTCATTGGTATCAAACATTCATTGGAACCATGTGGACCAGCACCATCTGCAGGTGTCTAAGCAACTGCAAACAGATGATCAAAAACTTCAACTCAGAGACAGAAGTGCTACAAAGACCTTGAACAGAAAGATGAAGAAATTCTCAAGAAATCAGGAGAATCATGTTATTTAGGTTGAGATGAGTTATTCAGGAGAAGAAAATGAGGATACAGTGTATCTTTTGTATAAAAAAATAAGGGGGGTGTTACAGGAAGAGGAAAAATAGTAAGCACATTCCAGACTTTTCTGTAGGCAACAGTTACTGTGGAGAGGATGGAGGAATGGAACCAAGACCGATGAAAGAAGCTGTTTCTACTCCAGCTCATGTGACCCACAGGGATTAGGAAAGTTATGGTACTGAAATTGCCCAGAAATTGAAAATATTAAAAAAAAAAAACTTTGGAAAATGATGACTGAAGAAAAGAAAGATTACAAGAAAACCAAAGTGTATGAAAAGTCATCTTTGGACAAAAGGAAACATAACCCTGAGTGCAAGCAAGACAGCTAAGTCAACACATTGAAAGTAAAAAGCCAGAGACTAGAGTAGTATTCTAAGTTGACATGCCATCACAACCCCACCACTGACAATGAAAATAAACCCTGAGAATCTGGATCACAGCCACTTTACAAACCAGCATAGTGCCACTTGTCATTTCTCAAAATCTGGGTCTTCTCATACAGAATTCCATGACAAATAGTAAAAAAAAAATAGTGTCTCAAAAATGGTATTACTGTAGTAAATATATCTAAATAATACAAAATGCAACCCACATTGGTTGATTTCCTAGTATCTGGCCTTCTTTGGGGGGTTACTCTCAAGTGTTTTCCTAGCTATAAACAATTTTGGATCATTAAAAAAAAGAAATTTTGCATACCAGTGATTAGGAGGACAATAATACATTCCCAAAATCACATGTACTAAAAAAAACAACAAAATGTACAACCACAAACAGGAAAAATGTGCACAAATCTATTAAATGTTAACAATAAGTTTGTGCCCTTCATAAAAGCAATAAAGGTCTGATTTTGCTAAAGCAGCTAAAGGAAACTGTTGAGGACCATACTGTATAATTTTTGATATACCTAATGTATTCCAAGATGTATTTCATTTGTAAAGTCCTCTAAGATACAGGATTATGCTTTTTTGCTACATTAGTAGAAAAAGTATGTCATGGACAAACAAGAAAAAAGCAAGAAAGGAAGAAAAAGAAAGAAAAGAAGGAAGGAAAGAAAGAAGGAAGAAAGGAAGGAAGGAAGGGAGGGAGGGAAAGAGGGAGGGATGGAGGGAGGAAAGAAGGGAGGGAGGGAGAAGTGAAAGAAGGAAAGAAGGGAGGAGAAGGAAGGAGGGAACAAACAGACAAACAGAAACAAAGGGAGCAAAAAGAGAGAGTGGGAGAGAGAGAGAGAGAGAGAGAGAGAGAGAGAGAGAGAGAGAGAGAGAGAATAATGTAATAATGTTTGGGTTCAGTGTTTGGAGAATGATGTTTGGGTTCAGTGTTTGGATTTTTTTTTGGATGAATGAAATTCATTGGTGTCTGAACACAAACTCATGGAATCACAGTTTGATACCATGATTCCAACAAACACCATCCAATATTTGTGAACACTGATGTTTACTGATATGTGAGTTCACTGAGTGGCTCAGAGCATGGTCACAAACATATTCTTTATTTGTATTTTAACTTTTTAACTGCTCCATCTGATAATCATTAATATAAGTAATATGATATGATTTACAATTCACTCTTTCAAAAAAATAACAGGTAAAAATGTCATGCCTTGAAAGTTTTTTTTTTTTAATTGTGTCTTTTTTTTGTTTTGTTTTATTTTGAGACACTGTCTCTCAATATACTCCTGGCACTTTAGATGTATAACATGCTGACCTTGAACTCACAGACTTCCTTCTGCCTCAGCCTTCTGAGTGCTAAGACTAAAGGCATACACCAAGACAGTATGCTCCTTAGGAACTTTTAAAAGAATACATATATAATTTGATAAGGATAAATAGTACCCAATATGAGGCAAGTGAAAAGGCAACATTGCTGGAAGCTTTTTAAACTTCTACCTACCTGGAGTTGTGCTTACTGAGAGACCAGGCACATTCCAAGGAAGATGATGCCAATGGACCTGTACCAAAACATCTGTGAGCATGGAAAGTTTTAGATACAACTATTGACAAGATGCTTCATACTAAAATGTTTTGTTGCTACAGAGACACCTTGAATGCCAATGACCAAGAAGAATGTGTGCCATGTGCTTGAGAACTGAGCATTTGTGTATCCATCTGCATTCAGTGGAGTGAGGTAAGAAGCAATGTTAATGAAAAGAAAGAGTGGCCAACATCAATCACAGGGTGAGATTGCTTTTGCTCAGATCTGTGAAGTCATGCTGCCCAATCCCAAAATGAGTGTTTGTCTTCACAGCCATAGGATTCTGCAAACAAAGATGCAGTATGGTCAAATCCACTGAAATCCAATATCCTCACTGGTAAACATTCACTTTGTTTTATTTTATAAGAGTTGCATGTATAATGGCAAATATAATTTGTAACAGTGTTTATTGTGTGTGTGTGTATTTACCTCTCAATGGTATATATATATATATAAATCTGTATAACACAAATTCTACAGCCTTTCGTTTCTGATCATATCTCATAGTGTGCATCAACACAAACATATAGTTCAATACCAGTGCAGAGGCCACTTGATTTTTTTTCTACCTTAATAGATAACACAGTCCTATTGTACTCAGTGAATAAATCTTCTCTCCCATATTTCCAGTTCCCTCAAGCATGACTGACCATCTTCTGGGATATTTCAGTTGATTATGTTCACTAACATGTCAGCCAGATATAACATGTCCTTAGTAAGTAATAAAAGCAACTCAGTCCATGATTTATTTATCTTATCAAGACTCATCTCTGCAACTTTGTTCCTAAAGAGAGAGGTTAAGTTGCATTTCACATTTTCTCTGCTTCCAAAGCTCTCACAGTGATCACATCAAACCAATATTTCAATTGCCATATGATTCTTTGTTCTGAGGAATCCCAATGTAGGCAGTTCAGACACCGTGTTCTGCCTAATTTTTCTAGTATCCTCTACTGAACCATGTACATACTCATTCATAGATTTTCCATTTCTAGGAGCTACAGCTTTAGACTTCATGGTTGTTTTCTACTGCTTCATCTGTAATTTCTTTCTTTTTTGCACCCTAAATATTATCAGAAATGGCAGGGATGATGTTTTTAGTAACTAAGTGTATAAGTTACTAACAATTGTAACAATTTATGAGACACTGTCCACTTTTTAGTTGCACTTTGAAGGACCAGAAACATAGAAATCAGGGCTAAGTGACTCTTCAAATACAAATGCTGTTTGTGTCAAGTGGACACTGAAGGACTTGAACATAACTAGTGTGCTACAAACACAGACACCAAAGGCCCTGATCACCGAGGCCTGAGACATGTTCTCAAACATATTCCAGGCTATATGCAGTTTGTGTTCCCTACTTGATGTTTTATGCACTTCATTGGTTGTATCTTGTATGATTTGGCTCTA
>NW_023413305.1:0-4894 GCF_903995425.1 Onychomys torridus
ACACAAAAGAAGAGAGAGTAGAGAGATAAAAGGATGCTTCAATACATAACCGAAGTTGGGAATTTGGACTACCTAGACACGAGTTTCAACCAAGGACTCAGTGTTTCTAGATTCATTGACTAATCCTTCAGATTAGTATCCGCCCCTCAAGCCATTTGTTGGACTCTTCCACAAGACCCTGGAGCAAACAAGATAGGCTGCATCTAAATTATTGTTTGTGTTATTTTCAAATGAAGAATGCAATTCCTATGATGACTACTAGTCTTCTTTAACTCACTTCAAAATCGAATATTACGCTGGAGTCCATTTAGCTAGTGCAAACCACTTTGAGCATTGTGCAAGTTCCTGTAAGGGTTACAGGTAGAGTTAATGTTTGCTGTCGAGTACCTGAAGCTGTTTCTCTGTACCATGATGATTTCAATCTAAGATACATCACCTTTAAAATTCTCTCTGTCTGGGTCTGAATTTCTCTATATATTCATTTTAACAGGTTTTTTCAAAAGCTTTATCTTGGCACTCAAATTGAACCAATAAAATAAAAATGACCAGCATGTTCAAGACTGACATATACATTAATATATCATAAATATAGCAAGTACACATTGGAAACCAACGCTAGTTGTCTCACTCTAAACAGACGTATGTTTAATGTATTATTTATAACGAAACTATACAGGTGCATCATTTTTTTAATATGGTTTCCATCTAGCTGAGACTGTATCTAATACGTCAAGAAAGCCTAATAATTAAAGAACTCTCCAGAAGATCAAGTTGCGCGAAATGGGTAAACTAGAAATTTCATACAATCCTCGCGTGACTCGTATTTTCTCAACATGTGAGGTCGCAGCAGAAAAATAATTGACAATTCACTGTCTATATTTATATCCTCATATAATATCATTTTGAGAGTTATATTACCTTGACATTCTTAACTCAATGATAACCCAGGTACAATCCATGAGAACTAAACTTACAAGGTCAGGAGCCATACTGGCTAGTAGTTGAACCAGAGATAAAAAGGCTCCGCATAAGGGTCGTTGGCATAAAAATTTAACGGATCCCTTAGACTTGGAGAAGAGCAAAAGTGCGCAATGATTTAGAGTAAAATAAATAATCCATGACCTAGGAGTCGGCACACCACCCAGAGAAGCGCTAGAGAAAGATTAAGAAGACCAAGAGGATTGGAACGCTTGTTCCGTGGTGAGTGTGAAGGCGGAACTATGCAGAGGCCGAGTACGCAATCAAGCCGCTCAGGCGCAGCACTAGAATCATGCGTAGCAAGGATTCAGAGCGCGCCTATGATTCGCAGGGAGTAACTTGTGGAAAGGCGTACATAACAGTATTTGATTTAGCTTTACCTAAACACTAATCTATTTACCTATACATAGACCTATTGCGAGACACATATTAAATGGATTAATTCGCGAAATATCTATAATAGAAGAAGGTCAAGTTAGATTACAACTACACATAACAAGATCGGGAGGCGGTAGCATATCGCCAAATGAGAGTTTTTCTTGCCGCAAGGGAGTTTGTTAGGAGTCTTAGCCGTATTTCATGGAATTGAAAATATTTGTAGAGACCAGAAAGGGCACTCCATAAAGCTGCAAGGACTTTTCTCTCCTTCCCAAAGGCACAGCCAGGCAGGATCTTGCCAGGAGGACACCTTACTATTTCCTGTTTATCAGGCCTCCAGCTCCACTTACTGATTGATGTCAAAGTGCGTCGGTTGCACTTTCTTACATCGGTCATGTACTCACTCCTTCTCTAACTATGCACACACCACAATTTTCACTCTATGTCCGACATCTCGAGACGCTAATGTCTCCATGTCTCAGGCTGTTGGTCTTCTAAGCTATAGAAGCCTCCTCACCTTCTACAAACCTCTCTTTCCAGTAAGGTCTCTTTTAGGTCAGTTCTAGGTTGTGAATTTAGGCGCAGAAGTTCCAACTCACTAGAAGGCTAACCAGCACAGACAAATGTATAATTGGACTCTCAGGTTACCCCACAGTCGTCTTCTAAAACATACTAGCATTGCGATCTCAGCAACCAAGAATGTCCTGCCTCCAGAGTACTCTCCTAGTGCCATGGTTGACACAAAGCTGTGGGAGAACCCAACAATATTCGCTCGATGAGAGTTAACGCCACTAAAGAAGTAACGTCCCAACACTGGATCAAGGAACCAGAGACTAGTCCCAGAACTTATAAAATCAATACGTATATCAAAAAAGGTAACAATAGACTTTTTAAAAATTTTATCTACAACATTGTTTGTTGGCACCTCTGTCAAATATAATCGTGTCCTATATATCTGTTAGTATTACCTGCGAGGCAATTAAAGGTCCACTGTGTTTGAGGCAGACTCATCTTCCTCATGATAGCCTAAATGGGATATTATTATACGGGATGGATTAAACTGTTTTCTGATGGTCAGTTTTTTTTAATGTCTTTATTATTTTAGATATACCACAGTTATTAAAAATCTTCCAGTATGATGGTTAGTGCGCGGTGTATGATAATTAACATTGCTAATACCATTCCCGTTAACTTTCTATTTGTCAAGATATAGTCTGCGTCTCTCCTTCAGGTTTAAACCTCTGAATTTAAACTCTTTATCTGAGGCACAGACTGGATTAATACTACCACCATCGGGATCTGTTTTACATCAGTAACCATGCCTGTTTTATTAATATGGGATCTGTAATATAACTTCAAATCAGGTATGGTGATAACTTCAGTCGATTTGGTTTTGCTTAGGATTGTTTTACATCTCCAGAGTCTCTTGTGTTTCCATATGGACTAAAATAGCATTTTTTTGTGTGGAGGAGAGTGTGTCTGTTTTGTTGTTTTCTTCTTTTTTCTTTTTTTTTTAAAAGATTTATTTATTCGTTGAGTATATAGTGATCTGAACTGCATGTATGTCTCCACGACAGAAGAAGGCATCAGATTCATTATAGATTGCTTGTGAGCCACCATGTGGGTGCTGGGGAATTGAACTCAGACCACTGTAGCAACAACCAGTGCTCTTACCTTCTGTCCTTCTCTCCAGCCCACGTTTTGGTTCTTTCAAGACAGGATTCTGTGTAAGGTCCTGGATTGTGTGGAATCACTCTGTGGAGCAGACTGAGGCCTCTGCCTCCCAAGTGCTGGAATTAAAGTTGTGAGCCACCATACCTCACTTAAGATTGCTTTTCTGTTTCTATGCAGAACGTCACTGGATGTCTTGGTTGAGATTGTTCCAGTATTGACTCTATATTGGGTTTTGTAAGATATGTTTTTTCACAATTTATAATCCTTCAAATCCATGAGCATTCTTACATCTTCTATATCTTACTTGACTTTTTTTCTTGAGTTGATTTTGAACTTTTCATTTTAGAGATCTCTATATCCTTGGTTAGGTTTTTTCCAAGGTACTTTTTTTTTTTTTTATTTGCTGTGTAAAAATAGGATCACTGTTAGGTGATGGTAGCACACCCCTTTAATCCCAGCACTCAGGAGGCAGAGGCAGGCAGATCTCTGTGAGTTTGACTCCAGCCAGGTCTACAGAGGTGAGTTCCAACACAGCCAAGGCTGTTACACAGAGAAACGCTGTCTTGAAAAAAATGGATTACTTCCAAGATTTCAGGGGTTTTTTTTTTTTTTGTCATTGATATATAGGAAGGATTTGTGTATTGTTGCTTTTGGTGTCCTTGCACTGAATGTGTGTATCAGTTCTAAAAAGTTTTCTCATTAGTCTTTAGGGATTCTTATTGATGTAATTATTAAGGCCACTCCACGTAGTTAAAAAGGGAGGTTATTTGTGCGGGTAACTTACAAATGAAGGGATAGGTTGTAGGGTATGGCAAAGGTATGGGCAGTCTGGCAGTGTTCTCTGGAGAACTCTGCTTGCGTCTACCTCCAGCGTCCAGGGCCCCAGAAACCAAGAGAAGCCTCTGCTCTCTATCCTGTGTCTTCAGCTTCCTCCCTCAGCCCTGCCTTGTGGGTGTGACCATTACAGAAGCCTCAATGGGGGTTGAAACTTCCAGACCAAGGCTGGGATGGCTACCCACTACAGAGTCTTATGTATAAAATCATAACATCTGCAGATAGGGGCCTTGACATCTTTCCTTTGCTGTTTGTATCCTTTTATGTGCTTTCCTTGGCTTGCTCCAGCTAAGCCTTCCAGGACTGTACTGAAGAAGAATGGAAAAGTTGGACACCTTTGTCTCCTTCCTTATTTTAGTGGAAATGCTTTGAGTGTTTTCCCCATTTAATATCATGTTGGCTGTAGGCTGTCATATGTAGGCTTTATTATGTTACGTTTTTTTTTTCATTTTTTTATTTTTTTCCTAATCCAAGTTTCTTATAACCTTTATCATGAAGAAATGGTAGGTTTTGTCGGTGCTTTTTCTACATCTGTCAAGATGTCCATGGGGTTTCTGTCCTTGGTTCCATTTGTAACTTAGAACATTTATTGGTTTACACCTGTTGCTTTCCTATATCTTTGATCAAGTTGCACGCACCAACTTCATCATGGTGAATGATCTTTTTGATGTATTTGCAAGTATTTAGTTGAAATTCATCACGAAATTAGTTTGTTGATCCTCAAACCCCATATCTTTATCAGCCTTTGGTTTGGAAGTGTTTCTTCCATTTCTGTGGAGTGGCTTGAGAAGCATTGGAGTGTTTCATAAACATCACCATGACTCCATCTGGGCTTGGACTGCTTTTTGTTGGGAGAGCTTTAATTACTGCTTAAATTGCATTGCATGTTATAGATCTTTTTAAACTGTTCATCTCATATTGGTTCAATTTTGGTAAGTCATATCATCTAAAATTCACCCATTTCTTTTTGATTTTCCAGCTTAGTGGAATATATATTTTCAGCACAAGACCTGGTATATTGTGTAAGTTA
>NW_023413306.1:0-18658 GCF_903995425.1 Onychomys torridus
GAGAAGGTTGGCATTTGAATACTAGTTGTCATGTTAATAATGGCAGGACCACCAAACAACACCAGCCATTTGCGTTGTGCTTATTTTGTGCTGAATTGGGCTGTAAGTGTATTACTTATATTGGCCCATATCGTTTGTCTTAGGAGCTGGGTACTGTGACCAACCTATTTTATAGGTGAAGACACCATTGTCTTATGCTTCATGCTCATAATGGTAAATGGTCGAGCTAGGATTTTACTGGGGCATTCTGTTTTGTGATGGTATTTTTAATCCTAACAGCTTCAGTATCTTAAACAGACCATCTAAGATTAGTTGTACATATACAGTGGAGTTAGCATCTGGCTGTGCCCTTGGAGATAGGGCAGGAGCCACAGTAGTGGTATCTGTTGGAGGAGAGAGGTGGTGAGATGGGTGTGGATATTCTTCTAAGATGTTTAGCTGCAATTACAGGGCAGAAGTAGGGCAGAATGTGGATGTTTTGGGGAAAAGAGAAGATACAGAAGGTATACACTAAAAGATGTACTTGATGCACACGTGTTAATTTTATTTTTTGTGTGAGTGACAGATGCATGCATGCGGGTATGCTCACCCATTGTGCTGCATGTGGATTGACCAGTTGCCAGAGATTGACACTAGGATGTCTTTCAGAATCATTTTTCTACCAAGGGCCATCAGAAGCAATAGCAGATGAGTTGGAGGTTTTATTATTGGACAAAGAAGGAGAGATGCTGTGTCCATGGAGATGGTAGTGAAGGCAGCAGATGCTGTGTCCATGGAGATGGTAGTGAAGGCAGCAGATGCTGTGTCCATGGAGATGGGAGGGAAGGCAGCAGATGCTGTGTCCATGGAGATGGTAGTGAAGGCAGCAGATGCTGTGTCCATGGAGATGGTAGGGAAGACAGCAGATGCTGTGTCCATGGAGATGGTAGGGAAGGCAGCAGATGCTGTGTCCATGGAGATGGTAGTGAAGGCAGCAGATGCTGTGTCCATGGAGATGGTAGGGAAGACAGCAGATGCTGTGTCCATGGAGATGGTAGTGAAGGCAGCAGATGCTGTGTCCATGGAGATGGGAGGGAAAGTATAATGTATCATTTGGATATACAATCTTAATGCTGTTGGGAAGGTACTGCAAAAGGGACCTTGTGGTAGTTGGTGAAGACTATAGCTGCCTTTCTTTCTTTCTTTCTTTCTTTCTTTCTTTCTTTCTTTCTCTCTCTCTCTCTCCCTCCCTCCCTCCCTCCCTCCCTTCCTTCCTTTTTTTGTTTTTGTTTTTCGAGACAGGGTTTCTCTGTGTAGTTTTGGTGCCTGTCCTGGACTAGCTCTGTAGACCAGGCTGGCCTTGAACTCACAGAGATCCGCCTGGCCCTGCCTCCTGTGTGCTGCCGCTGCCCGGCCTAAAGCTGGAGGAAGGAGATGATTATGTATCAATCCCAGCTTTGCTGTTTATAGGCTTTGTGCTGTTGGTTGAATCTGGAATGTCTCCCATAGGCCTGAGTGTTAAAAAGCTTGGTCCTCAGCTTGGTGTATTTGAAGGGAGGTGAAATCTTTAAGGGGAGAGTGAAGCCTAGTGGGAGGCTTTGGTCGCTGAGGCAGCTACTGAAGGGCATAGTGAGACCCTGGTCTCCTCCACTCTTGGCTGCCTCCCTGCCACTGCTCTGCACTGAACAAAGCTGCTTCAGCATGTGCTCCCTCCCATGATGCTCTTCTTTGCCACAGACCCCAATGTAGTGGAATAAATGACTGTCCTAAGTCCTCAAATCTGTGAGCCAAGAGAGGACCTTCCTCCTTTTAAATTGCTTGTCTCTCCTGTTGTGTTAGAGTAACCGAAAGCTGACTAACTGGTTCTGAAAGTCATTTGACCTCCTAGTGCCTCGGATTCCTCATCTTTCAAAGAAAGGCACAGGAACCTTTGTTACACAGTGTCGAAGGTGTGTTTGTGCATTCAGAATGCCTCACACAGTGCCTGTTCCTAGTTAAGTGCCAGGCAACATGTCCAGTCTCGCTAGCTTGAGCTTGGATAAAAAACTCATTGCATTGATAATTATGTGCTTCTGGTTAGAGACTGAATTTTGGCATTTCACATTCCCTGTAGTTGTGTATTTTTTTCCTCTAAAAGTTCTCAGCGTTTGGAGATAGACTGTAGAGTGTGGATATATGTTTTTAATTTAGAATTAAAAAATAGTTTTGGCTGGGGATTTAGCTCAGTGGTAAGCACCTGCCTAGCAAGCACAAGGCCCTGGTTCGGTCCTCAGCTCAAAAAAAAAAAAAGTTTAATTTAGAATTAAAAAATATATAATTTAGAATTGTGTATATATAATTTAGAATTAAAATATAGTTTTTTTTTTTCCCCTACCTGGAACAATCCAAATGAAAGAAGTTGGGGTTGAGTTTTAGAAAACTAAGTGAGAGAGTGAGCACCTGGATGTAGGCTGGGCAAGAAAGTTAGCAGGAGTGGTTGAAAGGAAGAAAATAGTGGGGCCCGGGAGCTTTCAGCGAGACAGTGTAGTTCTCCATTTTACCTGGTTGTAGTTGACATAAAAGGGTAATTATCTTGGAAAGCATATTAAGCAATGTGTTTTTGAATCTTCGATTTTACCCTGGGCTGTGTCGAATCAGCATTTCTGTACACCCCTAGTCATTCTGATACATTATTATTCGTGTCGTTTGCTTTCAAGGAGAACTTAGAAGATGAGTATGAGCCACGGAGGAGGGATCACATTTCCCACTTTATTTTACGCCTTGCATACTGCCAGTCGTGAGTATACACTTAAGTCCTTCTGCTCAGACTGATCTCAGCTTATAAATTGGTCCATGTGAAGTTGGAATGATTTTGAACTGACTGCAAGGAACCAGCATGTCATAGGCTGGACATTGTTGTGCATTCTTTGAAATAAGCTGTTGTACTGGAAAATGCTGAAAAAAATTATTGCAGGTTAAATACGTTGTATCTGAATGAGAGAGGCCCTAGATTTTGGGATACAACTTTATAAGGAAGATTTCATTAGGAGACGACTTCGAATACTTTCCAAGAAAAAAAGTTGTAATATACGAAGAAACGTGGATTCAAACATGCACTTGAATTTGATAAAAGTTTTCTAATTTGAGATATAAGAGCCTACCTATTATATTTTAGCTAGTTTTAGTCTGTGGCTGGTGTCTTGTAACTCAATGCTGCCACCCAGAGGGAGAAGGAACTAACTGCTTTTTTTTTTTTTTTCAGTTTAACTTTCCCCCTGACTAATTTTTTGGTCAAATATCAGAGCTATGGTTGCTTTTATTATTAGGTTATGAGTTGAGTATTTTGAATTGTTTCTTCTTACAGGGATCCTAAGTGATAGCATGTTGGCTCAAAGCTTGAAATGTAAGAGTTTTGGCTTTCTAGAAAAATATATGGAGTTTATGTAACCCACACAGCCACTGAATTGCTGATAGTCTTGTCTATAAAAGTCACCTCACAAAAAAGGAATTATATTGTACATGCAGTAGCTATTTTATAATATAGCATGAATGCCAGCTATGTGTGTGTCTTATAGATTAGTGTATTTCTATTTTTGGCTTTAAAATATTGAAGTTTACTGTAAAGCATACCCTTTTAGTTGACAAAGTTTATCCATGTTTAAGATAAATGATCTTTAAGATTTTGGTGTTTACTTGACGTGGACAAAACCACCTCAGAGAAAGGAGTGCCTTACTTCCCAGGGACTCTGAAAGTCCACTTTACATGCAATGAGCTATTTTTTATGTTATTCAATAATTATATAGGTTTCCTCAAAATATTCGGTGTTTAACCCTTTTTATGATACTCTTGGGCCTCACACCCAGCATCCATGTGGAAACATGGTGGTTTGCAGTGCTCACATTCTGTCTCATGAGACCGGGTGCACACACGCTGTGGATTCCTTCTTTACTTTGGAGAGGGCTGGTCTGCTCTTGACTAGAGCTCTCTTGGTGTCTGACTTGCCTTGAATATTGTGTTAGAAAATCTCTTGAATCCAGTAATAATTGGGTTTTTAACATATATTCATTTCTGTTTCCATTTCAGTGAAGATCTTAGACGATGGTTTTATTCAACAAAGAAATGGATCTGCTTCGATTTCGATTCAGTATTTTACCCAAGGATAAAGTTCAGGACTTCTTAAAGGATAGTCATTTGCATTTTGAGGCTGTAAGTGCATATTTATAAATATACTTTTTCTTTTTTTTTTTTTTAACTTCCCTCTCTGTTCATTTTAGCGGGACTGAGTCTTACTATGTAGTCCTGAATTAGATAGAGGGCAATCTCCGTGCCTCTGTCTATGGAGTACTGGGATTACAGGCATGTCATGGCTGGCTTTTAAGTATAGTTTTTATAGTTATTTGAAATTGTTACCCCTTTTATCTTCTCCTTTTCTTTTAAGTACTGATAAGTGGAGTCCAGGCTCTTTATGTTCTTTTGTTAGACTGACTCAAAGAATAGCTGACAGCCATTTAAAGCATGTGCAGTCTAGAGAAGGTTGTATTTCATTTTGAAAATCCGCTGTTTGTAAATCTGATTGGATAGTTTGAAGAAGTCGTTTTTGCAGGTGAGTCTGAGTAAACTACATTTTGCAGTTATACCAAACAGAAATGTCGGGCGGTGGTGGCGCACGCCTTTAATCCTAGCACTTGAGAGGCAGAGCTAGGTGGATCTCTGTGAGTTTGAGGCCAGCCTGGTCTACAGTGCGAGATCCAGGAAAGGTACAAAAGCTACACAAAGAAACCTGGACTCAAAACAAAACACCAAACCAAACCAAACCACACCAAACTAAACTGAAATGTTTGGGAAATTTAGCACAGAGAAGTAGTGTGGATAGTAGTAGAAAGTATGTCTCAGGTGGATCTGTGCTGCTGTGAAAGAGAGATTGTTTCTGGAAAGTTCCAGCAGTCAAGTAGAGTGGGACTGTTGGGGACCTTGGTGTAGATGCAAGGTCCTGTTTGCAGACATCTCTTATGGCAAGGCTTCTCACAAATTAGTGCCACGGAGGACAGAGGTGCTTGCTTCTTCAGAACTTCAGTTTGCTCTGAATATCTAGTTTGCATTGAAAACTGTCACCTCTAAACAGGGGTTTGTGATGCTTTCACACTTGAGGCAGAGCCACGGTTCGAGAACAGTTATGACCTAAGATGGTCTGGAGGCCATGGAACTTGCTGCTCTGGGTCAGGCACATGGGAATGGTAGAGAGCAAAGAGCCATGGGCTGTCATAGTTTCCTTACGGACACTGCCTTCCTGGCACACTTAGAGTCTACCTGGATTTGAGTGGTAGTGTTCTTTGTATGTATTTCTTAGTCTTTGTTTCTCTAAGGCTACAGTGACTTTCACCTTCCCCTCATCTGTAAGGCAAGGTGCTTTTACATTAGGAGGAGATACAGTAATATAAATGACGTGCTCTCTTTGATAGAGAAACGTGTGCAGAAAAAAAGTCTCTTTCTTTTGCTCAGCCTTTTCTCTTAAATTTTGTTATTGTTTAGATTGCTGTGCTGATGTTATTTTATTGGGTAAAAACATAAGCTGGTTCTTTAACCTGTCTCATACTCTGTGCTTTTGATCCATGCAGTGTATTGGTTCCTCTGCGTATTTGGTTTAAACTTGAGTTTCAAGTGGATAGCAGATTCTGAATCTTTGTGGCATAGGACATGGAAATGTACAAAGAAGAGAAGAGCTGATATGTTTTATCCTTTGCCTTAATAGCTTGGACGTTAAATCAGATTTCTAAGAAGGATTAGAGATGATGGAGTATTGTCGTCTATAGGGATTAGTTTGGGTTTCTCATAGCTGAGTTGATTGACTTAACCTTGAGTCATAACAACGGTGACTGGGCATCCTGAAACAGATTCTGGCATTTTCTTCAGTTGGTCAGTTAGGGAAAGGTCAGGCTGTGGCAGCTGTCAGCCTCATAGACGAAGCATCTCTGTGCTATTGCACCCCAGAGCTAGAATAACTGTATGTAAAACAATTGGATGTTTTTAAAACTTCCTAGGAAAATTCATTTGAAATACCAGTGGATCTAAAGCCAGGCTACTTTATTACAGTAGCAGAATGTTAAGGCTAGTAGATAGGACAGTGTTCTGTGTGCCCCAGACTAGACCTAATGCGTCCTAGAAAGAGCTCATGCTGTTCAGTAGCCTTTGTGTTCAAGGAAGTGAGAGTTTTTGGGAGGAGGCATGGAAGACTAGTAAGTACTCACATTGTTTGGCTTTCTCAAAACAAGTACACATATAATTTCCAATTGTTTAGTTTTCCTTAAAACGAGTTTCTCATCTTACACCTGGCATTAGAATCTCTTACTCCTTATTTAGGATACCTTTTTCTCTATTTTATTTTTATTTTAGAAAGTGTTTCATGTCACTTTTGCTGGTAACATTAAGAAGGAACATTTATTTTTTTTGTATGTGTAAGCATGTATGTTGGTGCCCAGGCCACAGCTGCACACATCTGAAGGTCAGAGGACAGCTTACTGGAAGGAGTTGGTTCTTTTCCTTCACTCTGTGGGTTGGTGGGATCAAACTCCGGTTGTCAGGCTTGGCAGATGAAGCTTGATTTGTTATTTGTTACTGAAAATGTCATTTTTGAAATTTTTAGGAGCTTTTGGATGCTTTCCTCCAGGTTAACATTGCAACACTGGTTTAGTCTTTCTGTATGTGGAATTTGATAATCTTCTAGTCATGTGCTTATCATTGTTTTATAGGTATTTGCAAGTTGGCTTTGATAGTCATGGGTTTCTGGCCATTCCTGATCCCTGTTGTATTGTCTACCTTATTAATTGGTGTATTTTAGGCTGTTCTGTTTCTTTTGGCGTGTGCACTCATCATTGTGGTCAACTTCATTCCTTTTACTTAAAATATGGGATGCTATTTGCCTGGTATATACCACTCTTTTGTCCTCTCTCTATAAACCTATATTAATAACTTGCCTAGTAATTTCAGTGTGGTACACACAGACTGGAAAGCTCTGTTCAAATAAACATGCCTTTTGACGCAGTGTGTCTCTGTGAGTCACAAATCTAGTGATCACATTGAGGTAGAACTTGCAGATGTAGAAAAGCATGCAGGAGAATGCATGTCTTCCTTTAAGAATTAATTTTATTTTATGTGAATGAATGGGTGTTTACCTGCATGTATGTCTGTGTACCACATGTGTGCAGGGCCTCCAGAGACCAGAAGAGGGCTACAAATCCCCTGGAACTGTAATTGTAGACAGTTTTTAACTATCATGTGGGTGCTGGGAATTGAACTTGGGTCCTCTGGAAGAGTAGTCAGTGCTTGTTTTTATGTGCATTGGTGTTTTGCCTGCAGGTCAGATCTTTGAGTTATACACAGTTGTTAGCTGCCATGTGGGTGCTGGGATTTGAACCCAGTCCTTTGGGAGAGCAGTCAGTGCCCTTAACCAACCACTGAGCCATCTTTCCAGCCCCTAGTCAGTGCTTGTAACCACTGGACCATTGAGATAGCGCTTTTAAAATTTTTTAAATTTAAATTGATTTAGAAAACTGTTCATATAATGTTTTTGTCATAGTCTCTCCCCTTATTCTTACCCATCCAACTTCATGTTCTTCTTTCTCTTAGAGAAAAAGAAAGCATATAAAGAAGTACACATACAACTCCCTTTCCTCAAACAAAATCCCCACAAGGAGTCTGTTGTGTGTTGGTCAACTACTCCTGAGCATGCGGCCTGCCCTGGACTCTGTCACTCCATCGAAGAAAACTGATTTTTCCCTTTTCCAGCAGATATCAATTGCAGAATAGTTTCTTGGTTAAGGGGTGGGACTGTCTGCTAACTTCCCTTTCTCCTGTATGCTGGGGTGTACATATATGTGCCATTGTGTACATGAGCCCTTGGAGGTCAAAAGAGGCATCATATACCTTGGAATTGGGGTTACAAATGATTGTGCGTTGCCATGTGGGTGCTGGGAACTGACCTAGATCCTCTGCACTGATTCATTTCTCCAGTCCCCCAGGGCTTCCTTTCTAGCAGTCAGCTTGACTAACACAACCCTTTTGTTCTCCTAGTGGTCTGTAGCATTGAATAATTATATAGACCAACCTTATTTTATGTGTACTAACTGAGCAGATACAATGTCAGTAACTTGTATTTGAGAAATAGGGAAAATGTTTGCTGAACTTTCAGCTAGTTGAGACCTATTTTTATATGTATATAATTATGAAAAATCATGGCAGGCAGTCCTTTTAGTAATATTTTAGAATTCATAGAATTTGGGTTTTCTTTATAGAGTTACAGAATTTGATTTTGTTCATAAGGTAGCTTAAACCTAGAGATTACCAAAATGTGGAACTTCAGGCTGAATTAGTTACTCTTGAAGACTAAAATTAACATATGCAAACATTTTCAAACTAACTTGTGGAAGTCACTTATTTTAAAAGTTTTAGCCGGGTGGTGGTGGCGCACACCTTAAATCCCAGCACTCGGGAGGCAGAGGCAGGCGGATCTCTGTGAGTTCGAGGCCAGCCTGGTCTCCAAAGCAAGTTCCAGCAAAGCTACACAGAGAAACCCTGTCTCGAAAACAAAACAAAACAAAAGTTTTTATGTAGTTTTAAAATATAAAATTCCTTAGAGTTGCATTGTTTGATAACTACACCTACACCTTTGCCTGTGGAAAATAAGACTGTAAATTAGCTGATGTCTCCCACATACAAGGTAACCTGTATTTATATCTATGTATAAAAGAATGAAATTAACCTTACTATCTTATCATCTTATTATAACCTTATCATCTCCAGTGTTATTCAAATATTGTTCATGTTTTCTGGAGCTATTCTGAAACAGATACTGAAGTGTATGTTATATTTTCATTTCATAATCTTCCTAACCTTCCCCCTTTTCTCCAGGTGCCCTAAAACAAACCTTTTCGGTTGAAGTCACGTGTCATACATTAGTATGAAGTCTAGGTCAGATTGACTTATTCTGGAAAATTTGGGTGAGAATACGGACCAGGGTTGTGCTGTTGGGTATGATGGCACATGCCCGTCACCCCAGCATTGAGACAGCGGCAGGAAGGACAAGAAGTCAAGACTAGCCAGGCTTACTGTGAGTTCTAGGCCAGATAAGGCTAAGCAGTGAGACCTCAAAACAGTGAGACCTCAAAACAGTGAGAATTAGGGATGTGATTAGTGGCTTGTGAAAAGTGGGAAATAAAGGTTGTGTTCTCAGTGATCTTTTAGTCAATCTTGGTTATAGAGCACAAGGACGTAGTCATAGCAGCAGCTATTGGCTTACCCTGGTGCTGAGAATTTGTTGTTTTGCTCTGCTTACCCTCCGAAGGTGTGTGAGAGCAGGCAACTGTATCCCTGCTTTAGTATACTTCCACTGCTTCTTTACCTGCTGCTGGATGGAAACGTGCCTTTCAAGACTTCATGCCTTCCTCTTGCCATTGGTCCTCTGTGGCTTTGTTCTCTTGCTTATCTCTGTAAGTCCGCTGTCCCCAGGCCCCTGTTTTGAGCAAGAGAATCCTGTGCTCTGTTGGAACTTAGCCTTTCATATACTTCAGCCTCTTCGGGTGATCCAAGGGTTAGGTCACTTTGTAAGTATTAGAAAAAGAACTGTGTCCAAGCTTGCATGGAGTCCTCAGAAGACTGCTAATGACTGGGTAGAATCTGCACCCACTAGGAAATGTGAGGAGAGGAAGCTAATCCCTGACAGCTAATGTTTATTGTGTCTGCTGAGTACCAGGCACTTGGCTAAATGCTTTAGGGTGTATGTGACTTAATCCTACCAGCAGCTCTGTGAGGAGCCTGAAGACCAGAGAGGTGAGAACTGCCCCCCAGGCAGACTGGAGGGTCTATTGAGATACGTGATTATAAAACATGTTAGTAAATATGGATCAGATTTTTTTCTCACAGATTGTCCTTAACTAGCACCGAAAAGAAGTGACATTTAAAGTGACAGGGCTCATTAAAAAGGTTGTGCAAACACAGGTGTGAGATTAGAGATTTACATTAATGTCAGAAATTAAAGCATTAACTGTAATTTTAACTAATAATTCTTGCCAGAATTAGAAATTATGTAAAATAAACCCCAGGAACGTTTCTCATCCTTTGTGTCTATGTGTAACATCTGTTGGGGAAACACACAACTTAGTTGTTCAGAATTTCACTTTGTGTATGGGTGTGTGCTTGTGTGTGGAAGTTGTAGAGCAAAGTTGGATGCCTCCATTTATTGCTTTCCACTTTATTTTTGAGACAGGGTTTCCCACTGAACCTGAATACATTGATTCATCTAGACTGGCTGGCCAGCAAACCCCCAGGATCCTCCTGTCTCTGCCTCCCTGGCTGGGGATAACAGACGTGTGCCCCACATCTAGTTTTTTCTGTGGATGCTGGGGATGTGAACTTAGTTCTTTTTGTTTGCCTGTCAAACACTTTCTCCTCAGCCCTCTCTTTACCTTTTAAAAAACATTTTTGGATGTGTTAGTTCATGATCAATGGTTTACTCATGTAATATTCAAAGATCATTGTAAACGAAAATCCAAGCAGTAGGCTTTGTGCTCCAGTTGGGAATAATTAAACTTAATTCGTGAGGCACCGAGCAATTAAGGACTTGGATAGATTTTCCTCTTAGTCATGAGAATGAGGTATTAACAAGGGAGGCTTACTTATTGTTGCACACTGGGCTTTTTTAGAGTGGCCTACTAGCTAGTCCAGGGGTTCTGGACTGTACAGAATACTGTCTCCCCAGTAGATGATCTAGACAGCTTTTTGGAATTTTTAGTGGGTATGATTGGCAGACATTTCAGGCAATTAGGAGACATGATGCTGGAGTACCTGCGGTACACTATATAGTTCTGTGTAACTGAATTTTCCCATGTCTCCCTGATGTTTTATGTTTATGTGGCTACCTTTGCCATTTATTTCTTTGTTTGTTTATTTATTTATTTAGTTTTGGTGGTTCAAGACAGGGTTTCTCTGTGTAACAATCGTTGCTGTCCTGGAACTAGCTTTGTAGACTAGGCTGGCTTGAACTCACTGAGATCCACCTGCCTCTGCCTCCCAAGTCCTGGAATCAAAGGTGTGCACCACCACTGCCTGGCCTTTTCCATTTATTGAACTGAGTACCAAGCATTGTTTTATAAGTCAACATGAAATGCTCACCTCTGTATTTTGCTTTGGGATTGTAGCTAGCTTTGTAGAATATTTTAAGTGTTGATGCATTTAAAGAAGGGCAGCTTTGAGGCTGATAGAGCTGAGAAGTACCTAGGCCTTGCACATCTCCAGTGACTCTCTTTTGCACTGTGTAATTGCTATCACTGGTAAAGCCGTCAGCCCAGATGTGTTGTTTTTATATTATAAGTTCTAGATGGAAAACTCATCTATTTCTTGTGAAAAAGAATCTTAAACTCCCAGCATCACACATCCTTAGAGTACCCATAAGAAAACATGACTAGATTATTATATGAAGAGTCAAAAGCAGCATGGCAGCAGTATTCTTTCTTGTGCTCTCCTTCATAAGCAGGTGACAGTTCTTCACTGTGGTGAATATATCATGTCCTAGAATCCCAGTGGGGCAGGTGAGCCAACTTCCTTGAGAGAAAGTATCAAGATTGGCTGTGTATTCTCAGGTCCTTTGGATGGACAGTCCTTCTGTCTTTCTGTTCTCCTTGGAGACATCTCAGTGCATGTAACAAAGATGCCTTTCTCCTGGGATTATGCCTTCTATAGAGTGAGGCTTCTGGTCTTGGGGTCACTTTTGTAGATTTTTTTTGGGTCATAGGGTCTCTTGTACTCCCCATGTAGCTGAGGACGACCTTTAATTTCTACTCCTCCTGAGTGTTGGGCTTATAGGCACACACCACTGTGTATTATGTATTACTTTCATTGGTTAATAAAGAGCTGACTGGCCTATGACTAGGCAGGAAGAGATTGTGTTGGAGAGCCAGACTAGGAGGATGCTGGGAAGAAGGGCAGAGTTGGGGATACACTATGAAACACAGAGTGAGCAGGATGGGCAGAACATACATGAGGTACGTGAGCCTTGGGGTAGCATATTGATTAATAGAAATGGGTTAATTTCAGTTATAAGAGTTGGCTAAAAACAAGCCTAAGCTATCGGCTGAGCATTTATAATGAATATTAAGTCTCTGTGGTTATTTGAGAACTGGCTGGTGGGATAGAAAAACTGGCCAACATACCTCATATTCAGTTTTACACACTGTTGGATACTGACCCCTGAGCTTTATGAATGCTGGGCAAACACTCTAGCAACTGAGCTAGACTGTATATATCCTTAAAATTGTCTGTTTATGGTTTTGACATAAAACAATAGACTTGAAGTATACCAACTGTAAAAAGGATTTCAAAGTGGTTTTGGCCAGTGAAATGGGTCAGTGGGTGAAAGCATTTGCCACAAGTCTGATGCTGAGTTTGGGACCTACCTGGGGGAAGGAGAAAACTGTAGATTGCCTTCTGGCCACCATGCATGCACCATGGTATGCATGCCACCCTGCAACAGATAACCAGATAAATGTAATTTTAAAAAGATGATGTGATGTGTGATGGCTTCTTAGAAAGCTGTTTTTTATTTCCCTTTCAGATGATGATGATGATGATGATGATGATGATGATGATGATGATAGTGAGCCCTAGAGGGTCTCCAATCATTATAAACCATTGAGGACTTAGTGTTTGGAATAGAGTGTCTCAAATTTGACTTGTCTTTAGGCAGGTCCTGAAGATGAACCCGAGGGAGGCCTACTGATGGTTTGGACTGTGGTGGATAGATTAGGGTTCTCTCTCGTTCCTCTGAAAAAGTTCACTGGTCTCTGAAGCTGGTTCCTTTCCCCCCTATTCCTCATTAACAATGCTGGCTTTTCTGTTGTCTATGTGCTCCTTTCTCCCATTTCCAGCTTGAACACAGTCACAGTTCCATATCTCATTTCAGAGTACAATATCTTTACCTCTCTAGAGGTCTCCTAGAGGTCATATACTTTGTTTATATGCTTCGGTGTTTTGCCTGTATGTATATATCTGTGTGAGGGTGTCAGATTCCCTGGATCTGGAGGTATAGACAGTTGTGAACTGCCACGTGGGTGCTGGGTATTGAACCTAGATCCCTTGGAAGAGCAGCCAGTGCTCTTAAACACGGAGTCATCGCTCCAGCCCCACTTTGTTTATTTAATGTTATTTTAATGCTACATTCTTTTTATGTGTCCCAATGTTAATCTTGGTTCTGGCATCTAGTCTTATGGCAAGGAAATCTGTTTTAAATTATGGAACAGAATAGAAGATGAGGTTAGCTAGATAGAAGGGCAAGGGGGCATTGTTGACGTTTTTTTGAGGGGAGCATGACACAGATCTCTTTGATGCAGATAACCACAGCAGCCTAGGTTGAGACTTGCGAAGGCAAAGGAGTAGAAAGCTGATGAGGCAGATTATTTCAGAATGACATTATTAGTGTCTGTTACTGTAGATAAGGAGGATTGTTTGATGAGTGAAGAACTGAGAGCTTGAATTAGTACAATAGCTGTGAGTCTTTGTGGAGTAGCCTGAAGAGTGCATGGTTAATGGATATGAAGTGAGGCTGGTGCCAGATCTCAGTGTGGACGATTAGGGTGGTATGGTGTTGGTGATAGTGGGAATCTAGAATAGGAGGCTGGGAGATAGTGTGTTTGCTTGTGAAAATACCGCTTGTGAACGCCAGGAGCCAGTGGAGAGGAGCGGTGGCAGTTCAGAATGCTAGGCTAAGGTTAGGAGGTCAAGGGTGGAGACAGCGGAGCCAGAATCCCACACGCTCTTGTGAGACTGTGGGAAGGGAGACTAAGGGGCCAAGTGGGAGAGGTCCGGGGAAGTAATTCTACAGACTTAGGCTCCTGACCAAGTCACCTAACTAACTGTTCAGTGCCCCGTTTTCTTTTGCTGAAATATAGGATTATTTTAAAATTGAATGGGATCACCTACATGAGTTACATAGTCCTTGGCAAGTACATGGTAATACTAATCTTATTTATTAAGCACTTGCTTATGCATACAGAAACTGAACTGATTCTGAGACTTCTGACTCTAAAATGCCAGGTGTGGTAGGCTAGCCTTTAATTGTAGCACCCAGGAGGCAGAGACAGGTAGATCCCTGAGTTCAAGGCCAGCCTAGTCTATGTAATGAGTTTTAGGCCAGCCAAGGCTCTGTCTCAAACATAACAAAACAAAAAATAAAATCAGACAAGGAATCTTATAAACACTCATACTTTTATTCATTTAGTTAGACTTTTGGGTTTCTGAAGATTGGCCAGTTCTAATCTTGGCGCTAATTTCTTTGATAAATATGTATTTTACTTTTGGATGTTTCTTACATAAAGGCTTCCTTTAAAATATTCTAATTAGCATATAAAATGAGTTTCATTGTGGCATTTTCTTGCATGTGTTAGTGTACCTTGGTCATATTTTAACCTCAACCTTCCCAGTTTCCCCTCCTTCCTTTTGACCTCATCACCCTACCTTAGAGTCCCCTTTCACCATTTATGTCGTGTGTGTGTGTGTGTGTGTGTGTGTGCGCACGTGCGTGCGTGTGTGTGTGCGTGTGCATGCATGTGTGCGTGTGCATGCATGCGTGCATGTGCGTGCGTGTGTGTGCGTGCATGTGTGCATGTGCGTGTGTGCGTATGTGTGCGTGTGCGTGCATGTATGCATGTGCGTGCGTGTGTGTGTGCATGTGTGCATGTGCGCGTGTGTGTGTGTGTGTGTGTGTGCGTGCGTGTGTGTGTGTGTGTGTGTGTGTGTGAGTGTGATGAAATCTAGGTTGTGTATATTTGAGAAAACGTGCAGTATTTTGTCTTTCTTCCCCTGACTCCCTTCTGGCTTTTAGCCCCCAACCCCATACAGACTCAGTCGTTCACTTTCATTTTCTCTCTTACTTATGAATTCCTTCACCTTTTGTGACTTAGAGGAACGGTTTTGGTTGAAATTAAATGTTCTTATTTGATGAGTCTGAGAGTGGGGTAGATGAAAGGTGGTGATACTAAAATTGAATATATTTCTGGCACATTTTTCCCTGTCAAGAAGATGGGCTTCAAGGAATCCATGGTGTTTGGCATGCCTTTCTTTCTTGGTTGCCAGGAGCTACTGTGCTCTAGAAATGTCATTTGGGGGAGCCAAAGTACTGTTGGTACCAGTGGTCCATTCAGTAGAGAAGAGAAAATAATGAAAGGAAGTTCACGCTCTGTAGAGGTGTGTGTGTGTGTGTGTGTGTGTGTGTGTGTGTGTGTGTGTGTGTTTTCCTTCTCTTTCCAGAGGAAATGTTTAGAAGGTTATTAAGTAGTAAGTGAACGAAATGAAATGAAGTGTTCAGCATATGTGTAACCCAAAGTTTAACTTTTTACACTGCATTTTGGTGGTCCTGTTGATGCTATCTTAAGAGTTAGGAGATATCAGTGTTTTCAGATGAGTGGAGTAAGTGTCACGGCACCTCAGAGCCGCCGGTGCTCTGAATCAGTCTGTGGATTCCCTGTCTCATTGAGGCTCCAGTTCAATACTCAGCAGTCCTTAGAGTTTTTCTAGTCAGTGAACAGACTAATATTTTCCAAGTGTGTATAGCAGAGCATTGTAAATTGTATTAATTTGCCACTTGAGTAAGTGCCTAAAATAGTTTGGAAGTGTTTGGTTGGTCAGTGGACACCAGAGCATGGGTTGTGGATCTGAGTTCTTTCAGGGGTGTATGTTGTAGACTGGAATTCGGGCATAGAAAGTAGGGCATTCATATTTAGTCCTGTCTGCCCTGGTTTTCCTTTAGCTTGTGTAGTATTTAAAATAGGTTATATTTTCTTTCCTTTTTAGTATGCCCACCAAAGGATTATATTTCTTTTATTCTTGCCATTTCTTTTGATCAGGTACATGAGTGTGCACAGACACAGGGGTCTCCAAAATTGGGGCAGTGTTTTATAGCAGATTAATGACATCATTAATTAATCCATCTGTTGTGTGGAAAATTTGTTTTTAATTTTCTTGTTTCTGTCTTTGGTAAGAAGTTGGATTCTCGATTAGAAGTGCTATGTCAAAGAAGAGACCCCATCTGTATTAGATATGGAGCTTAATATACATTAGAAAGGAAGTAGGCTTCCTCCACCACCCTTGAAGCTTCTCTGCTTTTCACCTGGCTTTTCTTTCTCAGACTGGGCGCTGCTTGCTTTTGTTAGTGAATAGGGGTGTTCGGGGCCAGGATATGATAAGAAATATGTGTTTCTTAAATCCAGCATCATTCTGTGAGGGAGAAGATACTCCTGTGAGAGAGCCGTCAGTCAGCTGCTTGTTGTAATGGGAGTTTGGCTGCTTCTGGGCGCCCTGCTTTCTTCTTTGTGAATGATGGGATTGACAAGGGCTCGCTACAGGGGCTGCCTCCTGTGAGCTTTGACTCTGCGGCAGGTGTGCTGCAGAAGCTCCTCCTCCTTCCCGTCCCCTGCCCTTCCTCCTCCCCTTCCCCTGCCTTTCCTCCTCCCCTCCAGTCCCACCTTCTCCTCTTTAGGAAGGCCAGTTGATTTTATGGCAGAAGTTGACTCTGGAGAGTTGATAAAAAAACTGAATCTGTTTTTCTTTTAGTTTCTATTAATTTGCCCAGATGGACAGAACTACCCTAAATTTTACAAAATGCTAGATTTCAAGAAGTGAAGATTTTAAATTATATTTCTTTGTTTCTACTGTACATGCTATAAAATTAGATAATTAATACAGTTTAAAGGAGATAATTAATCAAAATTTAGAGGAATTCTAACTGATGAATTCTATTTCACCTTTTTAAAACTAAGGAGGATTTTCCTAAATTATGTAAAATGCTAATTAAAGGGCTTCATTTGTTAATCATCTCAGTTTGATTAGAGGCAGATGCTGATTATCTAAGTGGACCTTTCAGAGATGACTTTTATTATTTCAAATCAACTTGTCAAACCTATTAAGACATGAACCTAAGGAATAGTACATACCAGTAAGCTACCTGTGTACTGGTTATGAATGTAAGGCATGGGGGGTTATTACCTGTGTACTGGTTATGAATGTAAGGCATGGGGGGTTATTACCTGGTACTGGTTATGAATGTAAGGCATGGGGGTTATTACCTGTGTACTGGTTATGAGTCTAAGGCATGGTGGGGTTATTACCTATGTACTGGTTATGAGTGTAAAGCATGGGGGGTTATTACCTGTGTACTGGTTATGAGTGTAAAGCATGGCGGGGTTATTACCTGTGTACTGGTTATGAGTGTAAAGCATGGCGGGGTTATTACCTGTGTACTGCTTATGAGTGTAAGGCATGGGGGGTTATTACCTGTGTACTGGTTATGAGTGTAAGGCATGGCAGGGTTATTACCTGTGTACTGGTTATGAGTGTAAGGCATGGGGGGTTATTACTTGTGTACTAGTTATGAGTGTAAGGCATGGGGGGTTATTACCTGTGTACTGGTTATGAGTGTAAGGCATGGCAGGGTTATTACCTGTGTACTGGTTATGAGTGTAAGGCATGGCAGGGTTATTACCTGTGTACTAGTTATGAGTGTAAGGCATGGCAGGGTTATTACCTGTGTACTGGTTATGAGTGTAAGGCATGGCAGGGTTATTACCTGTGTACTGGTTATGAGTGTAAGGCATGGCAGGGTTATTACCTGTGTACTGGTTATGAGTGTAAGGCATGGCAGGGTTATTACCTGTGTACTAGTTATGAGTGTAAGGCATGGCAGGGTTATTACCTGTGTACTAGTTATGAGTAAGGCATGGCAGGGTTATTACCTGTGTACTAGTTATGAGTGTAAGGCATGGCAGGGTTATTACCTGTGTACTAGTTATGAGTGTAAGGCATGGCAGGGTTATTACCTGTGTACTAGTTATGAGTGTAAGGCATGGCAGGGTTATTACCTGTGTACTAGTTATGAGTGTAAGGCATGGCAGGGTTATTACCTGTGTACTGGTTATGAGTGTAAGGCATGGGGGGTTATTACCTGTGTACTAGTTATGAGTGTAAGGCATGGCAGGGTTATTACCTGTGTACTAGTTATGAGTGTAAGGCATGGCAGGGTTATTACCTGTGTACTAGTTATGAGTGTAAGGCATGGCAGGGTTATTACCTGTGTACTAGTTATGAGTGTAAGGCATGGCAGGGTTATTCGCAAGTTTTATGCACCAAAGACTTGGAGGGTAAAACACCATGAAGAATTTCACTAGTTGCAGGCCGGGGATGTAGAGTGCTACCTAGCATGCACAAAGCCTGGGGTTCCATCACAAGCTCCTCATAACTGGTGGTGTGTTGTACCTGTGTCTGCAATCATAGTGAGGATAGGGGGAAGAGGTGGAAGGATCAGAAGGTCAAGGCCAGTCTGTGTACTAAAAGCAATTTGAGGCCAGACTTGGTACATGTAATGCCTGCCAGAAACCAGAATGAAGCAAAGCATCAGAATAGAGGAGTTGAACTCTTTCTTCCCCCCTCCCTCCCTTTTTCCCTTCTTCTTCCCTCCCTCCCTCTCCCTCCCTCCCTCCCTCCCTCCCTCCCTCCTTGCCTCCTTCCTTTCTTTCTCCCGAGCATATTGGATTTCATTAGATTTTCTTGTCTTTCCTTTGTTAGTATGTGGGACTCTGGTTTCCTTCTTGTTACAAGGCAGAGCAGCACAAAGAAGCAAACGTTATCTATTCATGCATGTTGAAAGTATGCATAGAAAAGGAG
>NW_023413307.1:0-10920 GCF_903995425.1 Onychomys torridus
GGGAAGGTTTTTCCAACAAAGTGTTACAGTTCTGCTCTGCTCTGCTCCACAGAGGCTAATGTTCCCTCTCTGCTCCTCTCCCTTCTGGCAAAAGAAGGCCTCACCCAAACCTTCATTCAAGGGATTTATTAGAGAGGACGAATCCTGGAGGATGGCTGCCTCTGCCAGGATGGAAAAGCAGTTACAACTGCACAGGTACAGGGCTTTTGAGGTCTTCATGGGGGAGTTTTTCCAGAGTGAAACTTTACAGGGTGAGAATTGCTCAGATTCCAATCCTTGAGTTTGGACAAACCCAGACATTCATTCAATTATGTTCTACACGTTACATGGTCATGGACTTTTTTTTTTTCTGAGTGTGTCAGGGGCAGAGTGAGCTTTTTGACTGTGGTTTCAGGGCCAAAGTTTGGTTCTTTCATTGCCCAGTTTTTATCAGTGGTTTCAGGGATAGGGTGTGTTTCTCTGGCTGGCTCTTTAATCCTAAAATTTCACTTTACATTTAAAAAAAAAGAACAACCCATTTGCCATGTCAGTGTATCTTTACACTCAGGCATGTAATATTTTGTTAAAATATGGGGAAATCTTGTATTTTTCCTCATTTTGGTTTAGATTGTTATCACTCTCTTTCATCTCTCACTGGTGGGTTCATAGACTATAGTATGGCATGGGTGTATAATACATTTATATACGTTTGTCATTCTGCCTCACAAAGCACTACTATGACAGCGTCTGTCAGTGCTCCTTGAAAATGGCCCTGGAGCCTGTTTAGCTCTCCTCCTGTATTCACCTGAGCTGTCTGAACTTTCCCTTGCAACCCCTTTTACACTGAGCTGGTGCTGTGGCTTGCACTTACATGCCCAGGTCAGTAGATCTGTTCCTCCATGCAGACTCTTTTATATTTTTTTTGTGCTTGACAAAATTCTGCAATAACACTGTCCTTTTTTATAGTCCAGTAGGCTGCATTTTTCTTTCACCCTTGCAGTTTCCTTCCTTACTGAACACTTGTCAGATAATGTGACACATTCCAAGTGGTAAATACTGAAATTCGGAAGGCTCAACCAGGCCCTGGTTTTAGACCATTATGAAAAACGTGTCCTATTGTAGCAGCATAGACCAAAATGAGTAGAACATCACTGTACCCTTGTTATTGAGAAGTCTGAGAGAGGAAAGAAAATGAGAGATACATAGAGAGATTGATAAGATAGATAGATAGATAGATAGATAGATAGATAAATAGTACTATGTTGTGTGTTTAATGTTCATCATTTCTGTGCTTTTTATTTTTAAATATTTGCACATTATTTTTCATTCAGTGTCATAATGAAATTATTTCCTCTAACAACCTATAGTGGTTTTAGTTTCCGAACCCTCTACTCCATATAATTCTTTTCTAATTCCCCATTTCTCAGTTCCTACTGTCTTTCTGTTGCTCTTTATGAAAGAAAAGGCTTTCAAGAGGTAACAAATACATATGGTAATATAAAATTTTAGGGCCGCAATTCCAGGAAAATAAATGTAACTTAAATAATTTGAAAGATGGAATGAAAAATGTCACTCCCTGGTGACATATGCCTGGTAAATACTAGGTACCAAGGGTGGGCTTAAGCCTCAGTAGATTTTGGCTAAGAAGGTCCTTAGGACTTCCCAGAATATGAAAACTATTTCATTCGTGTTTAAGTTATGAGCCAAATGTAGAATAGCACCAAACTGTTTGCATCGCAGCCTCTGAAGGAATCAGACTTCCTCTAAGCTGAAACCTCTTTTCTGATAGCAGGCTTGCTTTCAAACAGCAAGCAGAGTCTTCAATCCTTTTGGGGGAGAATTGTCCAGAATTGTGCTATGAGGATGTTGGCTGTCTCTCCTACATATTAAAATGTCAAGAGAGATGTATACACTGGTACAGAGAAGGCAGAAATGTTAGGTATATTTTTAGCAACTCTCCAATTTGATATGTGTACACATGCTCAGAAGAGATTTTTTATCTTGTACTGTATTCACCAAAAAATCTCTGGTGACAGAGGAGTTCCAGGTCTAGAGGGAAGACAACTGCTATTGTTTTGTTGAATGGAATGTTTGGGTCTCTGTTTCCCTTCTAAACCTTTGTGGCTTTGCACAGGTTAATGCAGTTGTAGGTGCAGGTGTAACTGTTACATTCTGCCTCCTTGCAGGCCATCCTTTGGTATTTATTTCTGTTGCTGCTGGAGAGAGTTGTAATTGTTTAGGCTGCTGAGACTCAGTGGCTGCTGTTGTGGTGAAATGGCTGCCTGGTACTCTGAACTGGATCAGGCACAAAGCAGTCATCCAAAACTCAGGGACTTTCATGAAAGTAAGAGTCCAGTTGAATTGAGAGCTAGAGCAGTGGGGTAGAATAGTGTAGCAGGGCTTTCTATTCCACAATCAAGTGAACATCCAATTGTGATACATTAGCAGTGATTACCTCAGATGGATGGAGACCTTAGAAAGTAATTGTACAGATGGATGCAGTGATAGACAGGTCTGTCGCTGTAAAGCTTAACTGTTCATAGTAGAAGGAGCCATGGAGATGCATGAATACTTGACTTGTCATTCTAGACATTACTTACACTTGAACTCCAGACCCATTGGAAAATGGTGTTTCTTGATGCTAGAGAATAGAAATGGAGAGGTAACTGAAATTAAGAGACTCCCAAGTATTGCTTCCACAGGAAATACCAATGAGTTTGTGGGTATAATGTGAAGTATTCCACCCTCTCTCTATTTCAGTATGGGATGACTTTGAACAGCAACACCAGGTCCATCACATTTTTCACCTATAGTATTCCTAGGAATTGAACATGTTACTGCTTTTCACATCAATATAGATTGAAGGCGTTTTGAGGAATATCTATGTGAGGGTCTGATCTTGCTCTCCAATAACAGAGAAATGGATAAGTTATATGTGATGTCTATGTACAACAGAACAATTTCAGCTAAAGTGATGAACGTAGTCAAGGTGATTGCAGGAGAGTTCTTCTATCTCATGATAATCATATTATACCATATATATCTAGTCTCAGACAAATATCTCCAGATCATCTAAATCTGAATGCTAGTTTATACATATCTACAATTCTATTCCTGACATTGTAGGCAATGCTGTTGAGCATATTACTAATGCCTAAGATTTTTGGTGAGAGTTCAGGAATGAGTAGGCCTTGGCCCCAAATTTACTGGGCTCAGTATACAATATATAGTTTTAAAAGAACGTGTTCAATATATAGTACTATCAGAATTAATGACATTGAGGATTCAATACAAGTACAGAATTTTGTGATTTGCTTTAATATGGAAAATGCTTCCTGAGCTTCTTTAAGGATTATTCTACAAGACCCCTAGTTTGAAAGATTAAAATAATATCATGGTTAGAACATATCCATCCAAATGTGTTTCTTCCGCTCCTAAGTGTAAAATGAAGACAGTAGTCTCATGCCAGTATGCAAATCTGTCATTAAGCCACACTCAGAGAGTGATAAAAGCAGAGGCCTCCCTAAGACATTGCTGCAGCTTGTGTTTTTTCTCTCCAGGTCCTGACAAGCCCAGGCAGTCTGACAGCCCATTTATAAAACAAACACACAGACGCTTCTTTTATTTAAACTGTTTGGCCTAATTGCCCAGGTGTCTTGCTATCTACTTCTGTCTTAAATTAACCCATTTCTATTAATCTATATTTTGCCATGTGTCTTGTGGTTTACTGTACCTTACATCTCGCTTGTCATGGTGGTGGCTGGCAGTGTCTCTCTGCTTCAGCCTTCTTCCCAGAATTCTCCTCTCTCCTTATCTTGCATATACTTCCTTCCTGGCTACTGGCCAATCAGTGTTTTATTTATTAACCAATCAGAGCAACACATTTAACATATAGAACATCCTGTAGCACTTCCCCTTTCCTTTTTTTCAAAAAGGAAGTTTTTAAATTTTACATAGAAAAATTACATATAACAAACATTATTGATTAAGAACTAAAGTTACACTATTTAATGGTGCCCAACAGCTCAAGTTTCCACCTAAAACTTGAAAAAGACTATTCTAAAATGGAGCTAAAACAGCTCCCTAGTTGTCTCTCTCAAGTTAGCCTGCATGCTTGAGCTACTCTATGGTGATTTTGTGGAGTGCATACTTGACCTACAGTTTGGCAGGAATGAGGTGTCTACAAGCAACTTTTTATGCTTTGTGGTGGATTTAGACTTTGCTAGGACAAGAAAAAAAAGGTTTCTGGACTACATGCTGCTTTGTTAAAAGCGTAGACCTAGTGTTTCTAAGAGTTGATGACTCCCAAAGCTGGCGGAAAACATACCTCCGCCATGTTGGGAAGCTGAGGTGGGCTTCATGTTGGGAAGCCCCAGCGGCCCTTTTGGTCTTACAAATGCTGCAGATTAAAGCAATTTACAATACAATAAGTCAGATTCAAATGCAACAAGTCTTTGAATGCTTTACAATGTGTGTAAAAATGTACAAAGACTTGGAAGAATGAGAAAAAGGAAATATAATATATATATATATATATATATATATATAGTTATATAATGGAATACATAGTTTTTAAAAATAAAGTCTTTAAAGAGATAGTAAATTTGGTATAAAAAATAAGCCAAATAAAGTTGAATATTACACAGAGAATCTGGATTGTGTTATCTTTAGGATTTCTAATTGAAGAGACATATTTGATTGTAAAGGCAGCTCAGTTAAACTAATATGTATATTTTAAAGATACCTTGACTTTAAAATTTGGATGTAAGGATATGTTGCTCCAGAAAGGAGGCTTTGCTTTTGTTTCCATAGAAAGCCAGAGGCTATGGATTTGTTCCAAATTAAGATACATCAGATTTAACCAGCATGAGCTTCCAATGCACTGGGATTAAAGGTCTGAGCCACTACTACCTAGCTCTGTTTCTCTTTTATACTGGTTCAATCTTGTATAGCCCATAGTGGCCTTGAACTCCTGATCATCCTGCTTCCTCATCCCACACACTAGAATTAAAAGTGTGTGCCACCACTGCCTGGCATCCATGGTTAATTAGTGGCTAACTCCACCCTATGATCTCCAGGAAAGCTTTATTTGTCAGAACACAAAAAAATATCATACAACAGGCAACCAATTAATATCACCAAATGGTCTTTGAATATCATTAAGAGTGTGCATTTGATCTCCCCAAATCTGGACCTTTCTCAGCTGAATTCACTGTTTACTTAATTTAAATCCTAAATAACTAAAAGAATCTTCTCTTTGTATTTTTATTTTTCAGGAGAAATTTGTTATCCCCAACAAGGTAACTTTTTCTGTACCACATTAAACATTTTTTCTAATATATCTGTATCAGAAACAGTCAATAAAATATCATCCATATAATGATAATAGATTTAAGAAGTTGTTTGCAAACCAGTTCTAGTGGTTGATGTACAAAATATTGACATAAAGTTAGGCTATTTAACATTCCTTGGGGAAGGACATTCCAGTGACATCATTTTACTGTTTGAGCATTATTAGTAGGAATTGGAAAAGCAAAGTTTTCTCTATCCTGTCCTTGTAAAGGAATAATAAAGAAGCAATCTTGTAAATCAATAACTATAATAGGCCAATCCTTATATAATAAAGAAGATAAAGGAATTCCAGAGTGTAAGATCTCATAGGTGGAATCATCTTACTAATTACTTTTAAGTCAATTAGTAATCTCCATTTACCAGATTCCTTTTTATTACAAACACAGGAGAATTCCAAGGACAATTAGTTTCCTCTATGAGCTTAGCATGTAACTGTTCTTTTACCAGTTGTTCAAGTGCCTATAATTTTTCTTTAGTTAAGGGCCAGTGCCCCACCCATGTAGGCTTATTAGTTAGCCCTTTAAAGGCAGAGCATTTGGGTTACCAGCAGTGGCTCCTATTCTAAATTTGGATAGGTGATTCCTATTTTATCCTGATGTTGGACAAAAAAAAAAGATATTTTGCTGTATATCCTCTTATTTTCCTTGACAATTTTTCCAATACCTTTTCTAGTAACTTACTTGATTTTTAACATCATTTTATGAGCTGTTTCTGAAATTGTAAGAACATTAATTTGAGTTTCCCATTGTTGTAACAAATTTCTCTCCCCAAAATTCATAGCTATATCAGCTACACAAGGCTTTATCAAACCTATTTGTCCTTCAGGCCATTTACATTTAATCCACTCTACATTCTGTTTTACCTGAGATAAGGTTCCATTGACTACAAATTGAGTGGAGACTTCTTGTAAAGTCCAAGTGGGATTTTAAGATTTTTGAAAAATTACATATATATCAGCTTTAGTGTCCAGTAGACCTGAAATGTGAATATCATTTATTTGTAATTTTAGATTTGGCCTCTTATCATTAATAACAATTTGTCAAAATATTTTTTATTTTTTATTATTTTATTTATTCATTTATTTACTTATTTAGAGACAAGTTTCTCTGTAGAGCTTTGGTGCCTGTCCTGGATCTCAATCTGTAGGACCAGGGTGGCTTCAAACTCACAGACATCTGCCTGGCTCTGTCTCCCCAGTGCTGGAATTAAAGGCATGTGCTGCCACCAACACCCGGCTTTTTTTCTGTATTTTTTAAATCTCCTGTCCTACAATTGGAGTTGCTTTACATTTAAAATATGGACGTAATAAGAGTTGACCAACTTTACCACCAGCATTTATTTGCATAGTCCTTTTTAGATAAGCCATCTATAAATGCATTGAAAACAATATCTATAGAATTTTGAGAGGTAACTTTAACACTATGACATATTTTTATAAAATTATAACAGGAGGATACTTTTTTACACATCTTAAGTAACATGTTAATGTACCTTGGCAGTTATTAACAGTGTGGGTCAAACAATTTACCTATATTTTACTTAGTGGAAAAATCATTTTTGTAAGCTCTTTATCGGTAAGGGTTCATTTTTATGAGCTTTTACCTTAGTAACCATATTATCTAAAGCTAACAACCCAATATGTTTCAGCTGTTACATTTTTATTCAATTTAACCAAGAATTTCTAGAAAGCAACCTAAAAGAGTGGAGCCAAATCTTCAGTAAATGACCACCAGAGAAGAGCAAACCCAATAATATAGTTTAAAGTCATGAATGTTTTTCTTCTAGTTCATTTACTATAAACATTAAACATTGTGATTAGACAGTCAAGAGAAAAGACCATCCTTTACACAACGAATGAACAATATCTCTGGAAATTCAAACAGCATTGACTTAGTACTTTATGGCCTGACCATACTTGCTTTTTCTAGAAGTTGGGCTTGTTTACAATGTTTTCTTTCTCTCATGAAGGGACCATGGATAATGATTTATTCCAACTATAAGGAAAGAAAAAAAATATTTCCCAGTAAGGGATCTTTAATATTGAGTTATTCCTGCTGTGATAAAAACATTAAGAATCATTTAAACCAAAGTTAAGCAAACAGATAAGAAAAGTCTTAGCTCTGGGCCTGTTGTGCTTGCTCAGGCAGCAGCAGTGAGGCCCTGGAGCTCATTCTTTGTGATTCAGATGCCTCCTCTGTGTGCTGACAGGCTAGTCTGTGAAAGGCTGACAGGCAGGGAGAGCTCTAAGTTACAACTATCCTCAATTTCTTATGTCAAAAAGAGACTTTCTTCTTCCTATTTTTACTGGGAAGAGGCTTTTGCTTTCCCTTATTTTTTTGTTCACAGTAACTTTTAATTTTTAGTCCTTGATTTGATAATTTCCCCCTTTATACCAGGAAAATAAATTTATTTTTGATTAAGCATTTCTCCCTTTACTATCCAGGAATTTCCTTTTATTTCCTTTCCTCCCCCTTTCTCTATCGAGATAGGCCTTTTTCCTTGATTTATTCTTTGTCTCAGGAGCCATTTTATTTCCATCTTTAAAAAAAAAGTTACTGCTTTTCCATTTAACAAGCATTTTAGCAACTGTACATTTTGTGCTCCTGAGATGGGGAGTTTAAATTCCCCATGACCCTGCCAATCCTGGAGTCATCTTACCCAGAGAGTGAACTTCTTCCAATTCTTACAAGTGTCAGGATCCTCTGTCCTTCTTCAAGCACCATGACAGTGTCGCACCGAAACATTGTATATTTGGTGTATGTTCACAGGGGTCCATGGAAAGGAGGCACAGTGCATTCTCAGTATGATTTTAGACTTTTCCACCTTCAGAGGGGGTCCATCTCTCTGGACTAAAACATTGTAGATCAGCAAAGGGCCCTTTTATTGTTAGACAATTAACATCTTTAGCAAGTCAATTCCATATACCAAAACGTATTATCTAAGCCCCTCCAAAGGGACTATGCAAATTACAAGTTCTCAGTAAAGGAATACCACAGTTTTCTGGGTTGTCCCTAAACCAAGTTTTCATAGGCTTTGAACTCCTAGCAAACACTCAGATAACACTTCAATGGAAGATAATGGGGACAAAATGTAGCCATTACAAAAAGCAGATCAAAGCTAGGTGCTAATATTCAGGAAACAACCCAGCTGTAGCTCTGTGGAATTCTCCCAACAAGAAACAAACAAAAAAACAAAAAATTAATATCAGCCTTGTTTAACCCACTGATATAGGAGGTGAAGTTGCAGATTTGCAAAACAGGTCCTTGTGTAAGGTAGCGGGATTGTCTGGAAGGTGAAGGTAGAAGACCAAAAGATTTTCTCTGGGACTATTACCATTTGTCTTCCTGCCCGTTCACACAAAGCCAGAGTCACAGAGTCAAGAACACCAGGCTCAAACCTGCAACAAGCCCTTCCTGCAAGGACCCCAGGGGGGCATCCCCAGGGCAAGTGACTCTTTCACGCCTTCTGGGACATAGAGGCTATGTGGCTATAGAGTGTTATACAAAGCCTATAGAGAGTGGCTGTACACACACACTCAGAACTGTCATAAGGGAGACATCTTCCCACAAGACAGTGATACATTCCTTTCTGAAACTTCAGACATGTGTAGGCAGGACCTCTCCTTGGCAGTAACCTTTGAGTGGGTGATTCTGTCTAGTGATATTAAAAGCTACAGGAAAGTCCATATTAAGAAATATCAGTTCATCTTTTCTAGAAAGCCAAGACAGTCCGTGGCTATGTGTAACAGACTCACTTATTAGTGAGCCTAGGAGAGACACTAAATGATCAAAGTTCTCAGGCTCTCCAATGCCTGACTTTTAGAGGCCAAGTCAAGACAAAAAAAAAAAAGAAGAAGAAGAAGGCAGAGAAGCCCCTAAGACTAAGGGGGCAAAGACCTCGATGGGGCCTAATATGCTGCCTGTAAAAATGAAGAGTACCGCTCCCAGCCCACCTTTGAAAGACTGTACCTGTACATTGTGTTCCTTGGCTTCCTTCTGAGTAAAGGCATGGTAAATCACAGCTGGGGGATGAAGGACAAAAATAGATTACTTCCTGTTAGGAATGAGTGTAATATCCAAGGCTCTTCTACGTATGACCAAAACTACACTTATTTGGAGATGGAACACTTGGTCAGGGTGAAAAGGCAAAGCTTTCTTTGATGATCCTTTTACTCTGCAGTGCTGGGGGATTAAACTCAGTGGGGTTTAATGCATGCTAGGCAAGTGCTTTACCATGGATCCATGTCCCTGGTCCTACTGAATGCTGCTTATTTACATATTTATTTAAAGACACATTCACATGAGGGAGATTGGTGTATAATTCTCTTTCTTTGTTGCATCTTTGTGTGGTTTCTGTTATCAGGGTGACCTGAGCCTCATTAAAAGAGTTTGGCAATGTTCCTTCTGTTTCTGTTGTGTGGACCAATTTGAAGAATATTGGAATTAACTCTTTTTTGAAATTCTGGTAGAATTCTTTGCTGAAACGATCTGGTTTTTGGCCTTTTTTTTTTTTTTTTTGGTTGGGAGACTTTTAATAGCTGCTTCTGTTTTGTTTTCTTATGTTTTATAGGTCTATTTAAATTATTTATGTGGTCTTGACTCAATTTGAATATATGGAATTGTCCATGTCTTTTAGATTTTCCCATTTTGTGGAGTTCAGGATTTTGAAGTATGACCTGGTGATTCTCTGGATTTCCTCATTGTCTGTTCTTATGTCTCCCTTTTCAGTTATGATTTTGTTAATTTGAATATTCTCTCTCTGAGTTTTAATTAGTTTGGATAACAGATTGTCTATCTTTTTGAATTTCTCAAAGAATCAACTCTTTGTTTCATTGATTCTTTCTATTGTTCTCTTTGTTTCTATTTTTATTGATTTCAGCCCTAAATTTGATTATTTCTTGGCATCTATTTCTCCTGGGTGAGTTTGCTTCTTTTGTTCTAGAGCTTTCTGGTATGCCATTAAGTCAGTAGTATGAGATTTCTCCGACTTCTTTATGTAGGCATTTAGTGCTATGAATTTTCCTCTTAGTACTGCTTTCATAGGATCCTATACATTTGGGTATGTTGTAACTCATTTTTATTGAAGTCTAGGAAGTCTTTAATTTTTTCTTTATTTCCTCCTTGACCCAGTAGTGATTCAGTTGAGCATTATTCGGTTTCCATGAGTTTGTAGGCTCTCTGCAGTTTGTGTTGTTGTTGCAATCTAACGTTAAGGAATGGTGATCTGATAAGATATAGGAAGTTATTCCAAATTTTTCTAAGTATTGAAATTTTCTTTTTTTTTCTTTTTTGTTTTTTTTGAGACAGGGTTTCTTTCTCTGTGTAGCTTTGTGCCTTTCCTGCCGCTCACTAGGTAGCCCAGGCTGGCCTTGAAGTCACAGAGATCCACCTGGCTCTGCCTCCTGAGATTTTCTTCATGACTGAGCATGTGGTCAATTTTAGAGAAATTTCCATGGGGTGCTATTATTCTTAGATTGGTATTTTCATGGAGTCCCAGAATTTCTAATTATTTTGTGTTATGACTTTGTTGGCTTTAATGTTTTCGTTGACTGATGAATCTACTTTCTCTATGTATCTTCAATGCCAGAGA
>NW_023413308.1:0-35248 GCF_903995425.1 Onychomys torridus
GCTGCTCAACCATACCCTAGACCAGCTCAACCATACCTAGAGCAGCTCCACCATACCCTAGAGCAGCTCACATACCTAGAGCAGCTCCACCATACCCTAGAGCAGCTCCACCATACCCTTGAACAGTTCCACAATACCCTAGAGCAGCTCCACCATATTCTTGAGCAGCTCTACCATACTCTACAGCAACCCCACCATACCCTAGCAGCTCCACCCTTTTCTAGAGCAGCCCCACCATTCTCTAAAGCAGGCCCACCCTTTTGTGTTCCTCTTAGCAATAGAAGGACTCCACCTTATCTGGCCTTGGTGTGTTGAATGGTAGAGAAGGGGGAGATTTTGTCTTTATTTGTTTGGAAAAACATCCTTTTGGGGGGACATATTTTTAAAGGCTTGTGGATCTAATGTCAACAGTAGTTAGTCAGCCTGCTGTGTATAAGAAGCCTGTGTTCCTTTACGGTTTCTGTTGAAGGGTGTTACAAATCTGATGGAATTTGGTGAATGAAAAGAAGAAACTACCCGTTCAGTTAGGTTAGTACCATATCATGGGAGACAGGCCCCCAAGGGATGTAGGGAGCCTACCTCCAGGTAGGAAGTGTGAACCAAGTATTGGTGATAGATGATGGGGAAGAGCATACTGTTTCCTCATTTCTCACTTTGCTTCAAGTGGCAACATGCTGTCAATGGAGCTAATAATAGGTCTACCTAGTGGGCTGGTTCAAATAAAAACAATTTTTTAAAAAGAAAAAGGCAGAAAGCATGCAAAAGGAAGGAACATTGAGAAAATATGAGGTGAGTTCACCCCCATCTCTGCCTAGTAATGTGTGCAGTGACTCAGCCAATCCCCTGGACTCTGTTCCCCATCATTGACATGTGAACCATGCTTTTTTCTGTGTTCATTTAGTAACGTAAGGAAGATTTATTTAAAATTGCATTTTAAGTGTTAGTAAAACCCCAAATAGCATCTTTATTACTTGTAGCTACTTTTGACAACTAACTTTTTTTTTTTAAGATGCAAGACATGATGATTATTAGGAGAGCACCAGTTTTAATTATCACAAAAGTAATGGATTTTGTTACAAAGTTTTCATCAGCTATTACATCCTTTGCTAACATGAGAGGGTTATTTTAATTGGTTGAATTTGTTACTTGAATTTGTTTCTTCTGACATTTTTTAAAACTTGTTGTTTTTTTTTAATCCCCCCCCCCTTTTTTTTAAACCAAATTGTCTTCTAGGCTCTATGACTCCCTGAAGGATAAGAACAATGCTATGTTGGGGGTATTGGTCTCTGGGCCAACCAGGCGTCAGCTCCAACCTGCGAGGCGGAATCGTGGCTGAGCCCCAGGTGTGCCGCTTCGTATCGGACAGAACCATCAAGGAAGTGGCATGTGGAGGAAACCACTCGGTGTTCCTGCTGGAGGGCGGAGAGGTTTACACGTGTGGTGTCAACACCAAGGGGCAGCTTGGCCACGAGAGGGAAGGCAACAAGCCAGGTGAGTGCCACTCCTGACTCGATGGTCAGGATCTTGCTAAGGCAAATGGTCACGCGTCATTCCTTGCCAGGCCCTCTGCTTCGGGGAAGCTTTGGCTCCTTCATGCAGTGCAGTATTCCCCACTGAACTGCGTCTAATTTAAGCTATGGAATGGCAAAATAGAGTTTCTCCTTTTAAACTTATTATACAACATGCAAATCAGGCTTGAGAGGTGATTTTCCCTAGTAATTGAAAGCTAAGACGTGACATTTTTAAACAGGGGCCCTCATGTGATCAGTATCAGTGGTTTTCCTCCCCATTACCTATTCCTTCCTTCATTTCGGCAACATGCTTTTCTGAAGCATTTGGTGCTGAGCACTGTGCAGGATGGTGCGAGCTAAGATGAGGGATGCCAGGATGAGGTAAGCCTGTGATCCCTGTGGCAAGTGCTACGTGGATGTTTGGGTGCCGGCTTGTGACAAGTAGGCTGGGGTGAAATGGAGAGGTGAGGTGGACAGAGCAGGAGGGATGAGTAAATGTTTGACCCTTGAGCATCTGTGTGTGTGTCTAGTGTACCTATGTGTTACTGAGTACTGAGTGTACTTGGGTATAGGTAGACAGGTGTATGTGTTACTGAGTACTTAGTGTACTCAGGGCTGTAGATAGACAGGTCTGTGTGGTGTGTGTGTGTGTGTGTGTGGTGTGTGTGTGTGTGTGTGTTTTCCTGAGTCCTGAGTGTACTCAGGGGTGTAGGTGGACAGGAGTATGTATGTGTGTGTGTGCACACGTGTGTGTGTACACGCCTATGTGTTACTGAGTCCTGAGTGTACTCAGGGGTGTAGATAGACAGGGGTGTGTGTGTGTGTGTTACTGAATACAGAGTGTACGTGGATAGGTGCACCAGTGCTGTGCTGAGTCTCATAATAAGGGGGTAGGAAAGGCAGGAGCTCATCAGTGTCCTTATGTTAGTGCTTTTCATTTATTTCTGACAACTGGGGTGCATTTTCCAGGCTGTCAGGTTACCTCTTTTTCTTCTCACTTTATCATTATAGAACTAGGTTTGACCCTCAGTGGATGTATAGTGTATGTAGATTTGTGACCTTAGAGAGGCGGTGCTGAGGTACGCCTCCTGGACTGTGCTCAGGGTCTGTTAGCACACTTGGGAGCCAGGTTCTTTGCTTCTTGCTGTCCCGTTCACTCAGGCCAGATCAAGTCTAGACAGCAGCTGCACTAAAGAGCAGCCGTGGGGGCTGGAGAAATGCTTAAGAGGATTGCTGATTTCCCCGGCACCCATATCACTGGGCTCAGAACCTCCTGTAACTCCAACTCTAGGGGATCCAGTGCCTTTTTCTGGTCTCCAGGCACACACACAGCCCATACTTGTAGCTGGAGTTTTCCTGCCTGGCCCACAGTCAGGACAAATCTCTCTCACCAGTCAGTCCCACAGTCGCTCAGACCCAACCAAGTAAACACACAGGGACTTATATTGTTTATAAACTGTATGGCCTTGGCAGGCTTCTTGTTATCTACTTTTTTTTTAAATCTTAAATTAACCCATTTTATTAATCTATACTTTGCCACATAGCTCGTGGTTTATCATTACCTTACATTTTCCTTGTCATGGCGGCGGTTGGCAGTATCTCTCTACCCAGCCTTCCACTTCCTACAATTCTCCTCCTCCTTGTCCCGCCTCCCTATCCTTCCTGCCTGGCTACTGGCCAATCAGCACTTTATTTATTTTAATCAATCATTTGACATACAGAACATCCCATAGCACTTCCCCTTTTCTTTTTTTCAAAAAGTAAGGTTTTAACTTTTATATAGTAAAATTTCAGATAACAAAACAATTATCAAGGTCTTGCCTGGACTGCTTGATTGACTGGACATGCAGGACCCATAAAAGGTGACCACTAAACTTTGCTCAACAAAATGGTCCTTCAGGTTCCTGCTTCGCAGAGGAAACTGCCAGACATTCTACAGGACACTGAAAAAAGTGACCAAGAGACTCTAGCCCTGTGGGCTAAAGACAAATGCCCCAGCTTTACAAAGGAACATTAGGTGACTTTCCAAGCTGCCAGCTGTCTCTGTCTACCCTGCAAGACTCCCTAAAGTTGTTTGCATCCTTCTCCCATTTCTCAGATAATAATATATCCTTCTGAGGTTTTGATGTGGTTGAAGACTAGATAGGTATAATAATTTTCCTTAGTTATGATACAAGATAAGTTAGATATAAAACCTTAGACTCATAAATATAAGATAGATAAAAATATTTTGTTTAATTTGCCAAAACAAATAGACTAGATATTGTAACTATAATTCTTGCTTGATAATTGTTTTGTTATATGTAATTTTACTATGTAAGATTTAAAACCTTCCTTTTTTAAAAAAAAAAAAAAAGTGGGGGAGTGCTGTGGATATTGCTCTGTATAAATAAAATGCTGTTTGGCCAGTGGCCAGGCAGGAAGTATAGGCGGAACAAGAGAAAAGAGAATTCTGGGAGGTGGAAGGCTGGGACAGAGGGACACTGCCAGCCGCTGCCATGACAAGAAAGATGTAAGGTACTGGTAAGCCAAGAGCCACGTGACAAAGTATAGATTTATAGAAATGGGCTAAATATAAGAGTAAGAGCTAGACAATGGTAGGCCTGAGCTAATGGCCAAGCAGTTTAAATAATATAAATGTCTGTGTGTTTATTTTACAAGTGGGTTGTTGGACTAACAGGGCTTGGTGGGGGCTGGAGAGAAGGTCTCCAACTACACATACTCACACACAAACATAAATTCACATAATTTTTTAAAAGAGAAAAGACCAGGGATGGTGTCCTGTAACCCCAGCGTCTGTGGGCCTGGAGGATCAGGAGTGCTGCCCATCTGTATTCGTTAAGGGGAATTGCATCAGATGACCTGACTTAAGTTGTTTCCTCCGGATGTTCTTTAGGCTGTGGCACATGGCTATGCCTCACTGTTTCTCTGCCCAAATGCCAGTCTTTAATCGTGACTTCGTGTTGAACATACGAAAACAACAGACTACAGGATTGGTTTTAGAAAGAATTAGGAAGTTTGTGGGGGTTGACAGTGAATGCTTGTAATCTTAGCACTTGAGAAGAGGCAAGAGGATCCAGACTTCAAGGCTGCGCTCAGCTAGGAAGCATGTTGGAGGTCAGCCTGGGCGGTGTGAAACTCTGTCCCCTGCCCCAAATTATGAGGTGTATGAGAATGCTCAGTGGCCTTCCTTTTGTTCACTGTCTGCACCTGAATTCCCACTTGGAAAGCGCCCACTGTGTGCCCATGTGGATGTAATTGCAGCTTTCCTAACACATTGCCCTGATTCTTGGTATTTTAGGGAATGTGTTTGTAGACTATCCACCAATGTCCTTTTATATAATGCATCTAATATGAAGTGTTCAAATGACTGATCATTCTGTACAGTATAATACAGTGAGAAGTGTCAATAATTGATAAATGAGTAAATCATTTATTTTTTACTAATTAGTATATATAGTAATATATGTGTAGTATATATAATACATATATTTTACTGTGTAGTAATATATAACTACCTTGAAGGTGGTGGGAGATTTTTTAGTTTTACTGATGGACTTCTTGGTGGAAAACATTAAAAATGGAGACCTTTTTCTACTTCCTCTTACAACTCACATTAAGCTCGTTAACATCCCATTTCTTCAGGTGAGAGGCACAGTGAATGGCCTACCCACTGAAGCCTGCCCTTCTTAGGGAATGTTCAGACAGGAATTAGGTACCTTGGACTCACCTTACCCCAGTGATTTATGTTTTTACTTTTGTGTGTATTTGTGTGTGTGGGGGGTAGGGGTGTGGGGGGGCATAACTATGGGGGCACATATCTGGAAGCCCAAGTACAACTCTGTAGAGTCAGTTCTTTCTCTCCTTTATGTGAGATTGAACTTGAGCTGTCAGGTTCTTCAGCGAGAGCTTTTCATCTATTGGCCCCATACTCGTCTTGAAGGACTGTGCTCACCTGGCCAGCTCTTGCAGGAGAGTATTCTGGGAACTGGATGATCATTCCCATACTAAAGATAGCAAAGCTGGGGAATTTCAAGCCAGGTAACCTGGTACAGGTATTGCTTATATCATCTGACGCACGTGTCCATTCTGGAGGTGGTTTGTGCTGCTGTTGAATGCAGTATCACCAGGCCCTGCCTCAAGCACCATGAGTCAGGCATGTTCTTTGCAGTTCTCTCTAGCAGTTGAAAAACTTACCTGTCTCTGGACTCTGCGTGAGCTGAGGGTTTGAGAACTGGCCTGGTCTTTTTACTATCAGGAAGTTGGTGTAGCCCTAGACAGGGTTCTTTCTGAGCTTTAGTTCCCCTTTTCTGTTAAAGGAGGAGACTTCTTGTTCTGGTATTGTAGGGTTTTTTTTTTGGGGGGGGGGGGGGGGGTGGGAGGCATTGTTTGTTTTTGACAAATCTTCCGGCTGGTTGTAACTTCTCTGTGAAACCAAACATGACCTTGAACACCTGAGGTCCTGTCTGCCTCCCAAGTGCTGGGATCACATCTTTGTGCAACCCTCACCATTGTTCATGGCCTTGCCTCTGGCAGGTATCTTCACTGTAGAGGTAGGGGTGCACAGATGTCTCACTGCACATCTTAAATGCTGGGGTGGCAGCAGGTAGGAAAAGAAACAGAAGCCGAGTGCCCGGCATCTTTAGAAGATGCTACAGTGAATGGGTGGGAGTGCGGTCTCACGTTCCCAGAGAGCCTCTGGATACAGTTCGTGGAGCTAGTGGCAACCAGCTGGGCCTCTGGAGGTAAGTGGACAGCATGGAGCAACCTTCTGTCTGCTTGGGTTTGAGTTGGGCCAGCACCTGCCACAGCCATGGCTGGGTGATTGCAGAAAAACAGGAACACCAAGAAGGCCTTAGGAGTCAGCCAGGGGTGCTGGTCCTACGGGTGAGCTAACTTCATGGTAAGTCAGACTCCTGTGTAAATTACAAGCGAATCCAGAGACTTCTGCTCCAAGTTAAGCTAGTATGTTAATTAGAAACCCCACAGCAACTGTGGACTAGTGCCTCTGAATGGAGAGACGTGTGGGTGGGTGCCTCCCTCTCTTGCTTGAACTTTTTCATGGTGTTCTAAATCTGGGTCCCATGGGATTTATTTTTAATGAGTGAAAGAGAGAGATCGAGCTTGCTTGCTCTCTGTGCTGGTTGGGGATCTTTACATGGAGAGCTACTTACTAGACAGAGAAGAGCTACAGGGGGCTGCGGATGCACGTTGGTACATGGAACACTTGACCAGCATGCACAGAGTCTGGATCCAGTCTCCCGTCCTGGGGGAAAGAAATGAAGGGGAGGTGTTGTAGAATATTATTTCAAGGTGTGCTACTTTTGTATATGCTCTGGAACGTTTATTTAAGGATGCAAAGATGTGTTTGGTTAAATAAATTCACCTGCGGTCAAGGAGGCTGCGTCAGCAACTAGCTGACAGGAAGTGGTAGTGCGGAGCCAGGTGAGAAAGGGTTTGTAAGAAGGGGCGAGGAGAAGCAGGAGGGCTTTTTGGAGGACGCCAGCAAGGAGAGGAGGTGAGCTACTTGCTGTTCAGCCTCTCTGAAGAGCAGAATTCCACCTTAACCTTTGAACCTTGAGTTCTTTAGAGGGAGAGAGATTTACTTAAGTTCCCTTTGTAGCTTTCCGAGAGTTGGAGCTGGAAGGAATTCTGTTAGGCCCTTGTGGCCTAGCTGCTGCTGGTGGTGGCGGAGTTGCAGTTGCTGATTCAGATAGCTGTGGCTTAAAAGGCAGCAGCCATTTGAAAAAAAAAAGACAGCAAGGAGGGACCTCGTTTTCCTGGGCCCTTCAAGTGGCACTCAGGAGGAAGCTGCATGGAAGCCCTTTGCCGAGAGGGTGTTCGTGAGGGCCAGGTGGAGATTTCAGCTCACATTACAATTGCCTTTGGAATATGAAGTTGTCTCCGAAATGAGTATGTGATGATGTACTTCAGGGCTTTGAGAACGTGATGAGAAGTAAGTTGGAGTTATTCTGTTGGCTCTAAGATCTTAGATACAGAAATAGTTAATGTGCCCTTTTCTGGGCTGCAAAGAATGTGAGCATGGAGTCTTATTTTTTTTGTCGATATTCATTACACTGACATCATCTACAACAGTGGAGATGCAGATGTTTGGTGCAGCCATGGAAGACTCTTTGCTTTGCCTTAAAATTTTTATGTCTTGAAAATCCAGTGACTCAAGGAGCTATTGACTCTGACCTGTCAGGGAGTAAGGTTGGGTGGTCTCAGGACGGAGGTCCTTGGTTTGGCATTGTGCCTTCAGCCCGTCTGGCTGGTTGTTAAGGTTGTTTACCGCTTTGCCGTTAACTGAAATGGCACCTGGACTTGGCTTTTTGACATATTCTATAGATACTCCATGATGATTTTTTTTCCTCCTTGAGATTATGTTTGGCTGTAGATGCCCCTGAGGCTCCATGTTTTCTTCAGACTGTCATTTTTCAACTTCTCAGATCAGTAATGCACCTCCGTCTCTGTATGTGACCAGAAGGGGTGATTTCTTTTTGAAGAATTATTATGTGTATGTGTGTATATGCACAGGGTTATGTGCCCATGAGTGCAGCTGTCCTTTGAGGCCACAAGAAGGCCTCGGAGGCCCTAGAATGCAGTTACAGGTGGTTGTGAACTGCCCAGTGTTAGTGTTGGGAACCTAATCAGGTCTTCTGCAAGAACAGTACATGCTAGTAATCAGCATTCAGACAGTAATATGTGGGTACTTCAAGGATAGGCCAAATATGGCTATGCCAGGAGTCTGTCTAACTGTCTAAGGAGTGGAGGGTTATTGCTTAGGTGTATGTGTGTGTGTGAGAGACACATCCATTTGCAAACAGGCCAAGACACAGGCCTGGAATAACTGGAAGTATTTTCCTAACAACTTACTAAGTTTCATCCAAACCCACTGTCCAACTATCCTGGGACCTGGTTCTTCTGCATTGTGCCTTTCCCTTCTCTCTTCAGCCTACATTCTCATATTGACCTCCCCCTTCCCTCCCCAATGAGATGGCTCTACTGATTAGAGACAGTAGATTATAGTAGGATTATTACTGACTCCTTTGTGTCCTTGTCCACAGTTTATTCATAATTTCATAAGACATAGAGTTACAGAACTGGTGGTATAGGGAGACTTGTGTGTTCCCTGTCCTTTGTAGTAAAGCAAGCAATCAGGATGAGTTTCCCCGCTCAAATTATATTTTATAAGCAACTTAATTTGTAAGTGAAAGATAAGTAAATATTGAAACTTTTTCATGAGCTCATGTTGTTTGTGCTCATTAACTGTTGCTTCAGCTGTCAGCATCCCACCCCTTACTTCCTTCATACGCACTGATTTCCACAGATGCGATTTTGGCGTAAGCCAGTCCTCGTGTTATTAGGGATGTCTGAATTTGTATAAATACCTTTTAACCTTTCTTCCTGTCTTGAATAGGCAGGAACTGTGGTGGGTGCAATAGGTTTGATTGAATTTGACTCTGTTAGACTTCTAATTTTGTGTAGACATCCTGTGAACCTTTTATAGCGAACCCCAAGGGTGACAGTTTATAACAAGTCTCTAAATGTCATGTTTGAGTCATAGCTAGGATCCTTTCTTTGCACTTCCTGGTTACTTTCTTCCTTTCCTGTAGGGAATTTAAGCCAATTCACACACATTTTGTATTCCATCTAAGCACGTCCATAATGCCGTCACAGAATGGAATGACTCTGCTGTTTGATGAATGAGGTTTCTAAAGAAGAATGTCCAAAGGCCTCAGTTCCCAGAACCATGACTACTGCTGCTGTTAGACTTTCAGCTGGGGTGTTTGGTTTCTCTTGGCATTTGAAGGATGTGACAGTACTTGGTGAAAAGTGTGCTAGCTGAGCTGAAGGAGACAGAAGCGATCCTGTACTGACTCCATGTTATTGAAGTGTGTAACTCTGATGTAAAAGGCAGAAGTCACCATAGGAAATGTCTGGATTCAATACTGCACTTGCTGGGCTCCCCTTGTTTCCCATTTGAGTGGCAGGTGGCCCGGGAAGCTGCATAACCCTCTCTGATGGGGATGATGATGATAATCAACCCAATGCTCTCATCTTTAGTGGGCGGGTGGACCACCTTCTGGTGGGGTTGATCAAAATTTACTAACTTCTGCCTGTGACAGTCATTCTGCTTTCTTTAAAGACAGTTGAGGTTCTAGAAAATAATACTTATTAATTAGCATGCATCTTTACTTGAGGAGTTATTGGTGTTTTGTGATCAGCATTATTTTAGAAAATAAACAGTGGCTTGCATTGAAGAGGCTCTGCTTACTTGTCATTGAGAGAGTGTTTATACCTATTCGAAGCTGTCATCTATGCTATGATTAGCTTTTTAAAGCACACTAATCCTCATGATGGCTCTAAATTAGGTCAGTATTACTGTCTAAAGTATAAAGTATATGTAAAGGATAAAAGAGTTGAGTTTGGGATGACAATTGGGTTTTAATAATTCTAGGATGTTTGTCCATAGACACCTTTAACAGAAGATTTCTTTATTTTTATTTCATGTGTGTGAGTTAAGTGTTGGCCTGCCTTTGTGTCTATGTACTACTTGTGTGTCTGGTGTCCACAGAGATCAGAGGAAGGTGTCAGATCCTGTGGAGCTGGAGTTACAGGTGGTTACAAACCACCATGTGGGTGCTGGGAAGGAACCAGGGTCCTCTGCAAGAACAGCCAGTGCACCTTACCGCTGAGCCACCTCTCCAGCCCCCACACAAACATCTCAGGCTGAATAGGCCTTCCTGATAGGATTTGATTCTCAAGTTGTTTCTCTTGTTTAGATTTACTTTCTGTTCATCCTCATGGAAAAAAAGAAAGAGGATATGAGCCTGACCACAGAGAAGCTTTCATTTTTTAACCTACTAGCTAAACACTAACTATAAATATGGTACTTTGTTAAAAGGTAGGGAGAGACAATTCTCCATTCATTGATAGCACCATTAGACAACTGTTGTTAGCTGCATGCTTCATGAACAATGTACATTGGCATGTGTGTGCACATATGCATGTGGAGGCCAATGTTACATGTTATCCTCAGAAACATTGCCTTTTTCCTTTAGGACTGGATCTTTCATTTGTATGGAGCCCATCCACAGGGCCCAGCTGACTGGTCAGCAAGCCCACGGATCCTCCTGTGATGCAGTCAAGGAGGTCATTATTTAGACATTGTGTTGTTTGTGTACCCCAGCCATTAGAATCATAAACCTTTTTACTTTATAAGTTACCCAGCTTTAAGCATTTTGTTGTAACATCATGAAACTATAAGACAGTTCTATTACACAGTAGAAATTTCAATGTATATTTTAGTAATATTAGATAATTTGTCAAGTGTTGGTACATGTAATAGACTACCAACCAGCTCCCAAATCATGATATGGAGACTTATTACTAGTTATGAATGCTCAGCCTAATCTTAGCTCTTATTTTAATCCGTTTCTCTTTGTCTGAGTCTTGCCTCAGGGCTTTTTAACCTTTCTCTATTTCTATATGTCCTACTTTTGCTACTTCCTGGGTCTGGCTGGCGGCTGGCGGCTGCTTGGCTTCTGGCCCCACGGATGTCCTTCTCCTCCCTCTTTCTTTCCTCCTCCTTCTCCCTGCCCGCTAGCCCCACCTATCCCTCTTCTGCTTAACTATTGGCCATTAATTTTTTTTTTTTTTATTAGACCAATCAGGTGCCTTAGGCAGGCAAGGTGAAACAAATGCAACAGATCCTTACATAATTAAACGAATACAGCACAAACAAATGTCACACATCTTCACATCAATAACAAAGGCAGCAGAAAGAAATGTAACATACCTTCACACAGCTAAAGTAATATTCTGCAGCATAAACAAATGTAACACATCTCTGCCTAGCTAAAATAATATTCCAAAATAGGACCATTTACTTAGAATAGTTTACAAAGAATTTCAAAGAGCTGTAAAGTATCTGCCAACTAAATATGCAGGCTGATATATTAAGAAGCAACCTAGATCCATCAGAATCAAGAGTTTGTCATCATAAATTTTGGGGGTCCCTGCAAACACTTAATGGTCATCAGGGAAATGGTCATCAAGAGGCAAGAAGGAAATCTGGTTCAACATGATTTAGTTAGCCAGTGCTGGTTCAAACCTCTAGAGTCTAATACCAGGCACTTATTTTGGCCATATTTAAGTGCAGTACAATTTTGGACAAGTTTGCTGATGACAATTAATTCAGTCCCATGTGTATAATAAAGCTTAAGACATGTTTCCATTGAAACTCTTTAGAAAGTACACATGGCTTCTTCCATGAAGCAGAGTTCTGTTGGCTTACAAACAGTGCTCAAGATAAGGGTTTAGGGAGAACTACTGTGGTAAACATAATACCTGTGGGAGTCAGGATTGGCCTGGCCATAAGAGAACAGAACTCACTTAGGTTGTGAGTACATATGATATGTCTCATGAGGATGGTTTTATGGACTGAGAAGCAATACCCAAGATGCAGTGCAGGAAGGTCTGGGATAAGCAAATACAATATTCAAGGGGATTTGGATGAAGCTTGGCACTACAGACAGCAAAAGATCATCAGGTAATAAACTATAATAATCCCCAGCATCCCAGGTGGAAGACAGGTAAACATCTTCTTCCTTTGAAGAGATAAACATGCATGTTTAACTTTTCCTGGTTTCCCTAGTGCAGAGGGTCCAGCCTTCTGCAGGTCAGAGAGACTGGAAACAAGATGCAGAGTTGGTGAGAAAAACATAGACTTCTTTTTTAAGGGATAAAAGATTTTTTTTTTAAATGTATTAGTCTTTTTGTCCTTGGTCTACTGTTTCTTGTTTGTTCTGTTCTTCTACCCCGATGTTTCCCTTCTGCTTCCCGATGACTGACTTCTACACTACTTCCTGATGTCTTCCTTTTTGTGTGTTTTCGTCTTTGTCTTTCCTGGTGTGTGTTTTCCTTCTCTCTTCCTATTTTTTCCCTTACAGTTTATATACTCCAGCAGAATCTTCCAAGCAATATGAAGTTACAGTGTAGTTACATTTTGTTTTTTAAGTGAATAACTATAATGAATACAAGTATAAAACAGCATGTTTTTCATATTCCTTACATGATTAAACATTCTGGTGAAAAAGAAGACTTCTCATAGATCAGGAGCCTTTCAATTATAACTGTTTACATAGGCAGTAGTTTTTGTAATTGTCAGAAAAAACAGGTGACTAGTTTCACTTTTCATATTTTAGAGTCCTGTCCAGTTACCTTAACTAACCATTCAATTCTTTGTTTTCTAGTTACATGAAGTCAATTGTTTAAAGCTTTGTTTTAGCTATGATGAACCAAAACCCGTGAACATATTTCCCAGTATCAAAAAGAACTTGAGTTAACTCCTGAGACTCAGTTGTCCTTAATCACTAACCTAAACCATAGTCTATACTATTCCTCTGGAGAAACTTGTAAATCCTAGCTATGTGACATTTCCTTGTTATTATTTTTTATTCTCTGCAGCCTCTGCTTTATCAGGGGCAGGGGTAGCACCTTTAACAGTACAGCTTAAGAGGAAATCATCTTCATAATAATCCACAGTAAAAATGCCCAGTAGAACAGGATATTTCCATGAGATAATCACACTACATTAATGGCAGTGGGGATCCCCACACCCATTCACATCATGCCAGGTACAAGAGAAATGGCAGCAGCAAACATATAAAGGCACAGCAATAGCAAGAGATATTCTAGAGTTGAAGCCCTCGGGGCCTTGGCTATCCGAGATTCACCCACAGTGCCTTTCATTCTGGTGGCAATCTCCTGAAGTCAGTTGCCAGCTGCTGCTCCTCTGACATGGCCATCAGCACCCTAGTGGTTATCTGTGTGCACAAGAACCTCTTACCTTCTCCAATAAATGAAAGATTATCAAAATTGCCAAGCTACAACATCACTACTGCAACACAAAACTTCAGAATTAAGTGGTATTTTTACTCATTGAAGTTACAGAACATTGACAATGTATTGACCAAAGGCCGAAGCTGCAACTTCTCAGAGCTTCTAGAGTGCATGTGTCCTGTAGCTGTTAACCTTATTAAAGATCAGACTTCAGTACTTGACCTGGCCTATCTTAGACCTACTTAACTATGGGGCAACTTACTTTGGTATGTTTAGGGCTTTATCATGTAGCATGTGGTGAACTGCCCTAGGTAATCTTTACAGGTATAAATTCCATCCCCACCTAGTCTTTAAACTTCTAAAGGGTAGGAATGGACCAAATTTGTTGTGCTCCAACAATATCTAAACAGTGAGACCAACAGTCCAGTTACTTAGGAAATGTCTGCCCAGTGACTTTCCCTCTCAGTAGCTATCCACTGCTACAAGCTCCTCAGTCAGTATGTGAGGATCCTCTCCCTCCTCCACGCTGGGATTTTTAACTCTTGATCTTGTGCATGTAACCACAGTTGCTTTGAGTTCATGCATTCAATATTCATGTGATGTGCAGAGCTGACCATCTTCTGGGTCTTATGTTCTTTCTGCTCTTTCCTCTAGGATGGTCCCTCAGCTTTAGAGGTATATGTGTAGGTCACACTTCATAGAGATGTCTCGTCTATAGCTGAGCACTCACAGTCTTTCATCCTCAGCGTTTTGAACAGTTAGTAGTTTCTGCATTTACCACTACCGACTACAGCGAGAAGCTTCTCTGACCAAGGTAGAAACAGCCAAATATATGGACATAGCATAAATATTTAGATGGCAGTTTGACAACATGAAAGCAAAACAGCATCTATAGATTCTACCCTAAGGCCTATGGCTTGCCTAACCATGTGTTTTGACCATGTTTATAGTGCCAGGCATGAAGTCCCTTTTGTGGAGCAGACCTCAGATCTCATCTAGAGTGTGGGTGTTTAGCATGCATGCCACTGTGGCGCCAGTGGGTGCATCTTGCCTGGAGGTTTGTATTGTAGGATGAAGGGTTTGGTGTTAGCTAAGCCTGTGGTTGGTACCTTTTCTTCTCCAGCACCCTGCATAGTGTTTATTTCCTCTCCACCTGCACCTTTCTGCTGTTAACCTCTTTCCATGCCCCTAGTGATCTCCCACATTGTCTCTGGTAACCACTACTCTGCTCTATTTCTGTCAAATCAACTTGCATAGCTCCCATATTTAGGTGAGAACCTACAATGTTTGTTTTGTGCCTGATTTATTCACCTAACATAATACTTATAAGCTCATCATTTCCCTATACCACAGAATTCCATCCTTTTTATGGATGAATAATATCTTACTATGCAAAAATTCCAAATTTCCATTATCTGCACAGCCATTGTTGGGTACTTAGTTTGATCGTTTGTACCTTGGCTGTTGTGTGTCTCTCAATATATCACCCTGTTTTTTCCTGACCTGCTAAGCTTCTGCCTAGAAATCTGTCACTCTAATTCTGTTATATGTGGCTTGAAAATTGTTCTTACTTCTTTTAGAAGTTTCCCTTTGTCTTTGACTTTTGACTAAGTTAAATCTAATTGGAGTTGTGATACACTTGTCTTTCCTGAATATTGGCAAGTTTAGTTCTCATTAAATAGATATCAGGTGCCTTTTTCCATTTCCTTTTCTTCCTGTGCAGTTGCGATGGTTTATTTCTTTAAGGCTGTTCTATCAGCTTTATTTCTTCCTTGTTTGTTTGTTTTCATTTTGAGAGAGCATCCAGCTATCCCTGAACTCCCAACCCTTTGCAGCTCCCTCTTTAGTACTGACATCGTAGGCAGGTATTCCATGCTTAAGTGCGGCATTGATATTTACTTATTTATTTCCTTCCTCTCTAAATGAGTCAGTTTTTTGACTCAATTTTACATTCTCTTGCTTGATCTAGTCCGGTGCTGTGGCTCTCAATTATATTTTTTATCTCATTTGTTGGATTATTGGTTGGTTATGGTGTGTTCACGTCAACCCTGTATGTCTAGGCTGTCGATGTTTGTAGTGGTGGTAGTGTAGTACAGTTTTGCTGAGGGTGACCCTCCTTACCTGCAATACTGGCTTTCAGGTAGGCATTGGCATATATAGCCACTTGCTGTGTGTCAGCTTTTATGATGTGCAAATCTACCTGTTTCCCGGGAGTCAGCTGGGATTACAGCCTTTCTTGTCAGCCTTAGGCCCTCAACCTCTGTTAGGTGCTGCAGTCACCCATGTAACTGTGGTGGGATGAGAGAAGAGATTCAAGACAGAGATATATTGTAGCTTCTGGCTTCCAAGGTAGTACACCTGGTTACAAAGTGGCAGAGAACTGGGTTCATTTTCCCAGAGTGAAATTCTCCTATTTCCTGGCTGGGTACAAACACAAATGTGTTTTGGACCTTAGTGGAGAGAGGTATTTAGACTTCTGGATATTTTGTGGATGGGAGGAAGGGGGTCTCATTGTTCCCGGTGGAATTTCATGTATTCCCTTTGCTTTTAAGAATATGCCTCATTCCTATTCACATTTGAGCTTCTTCAGTTCAATATGTCCACATAGTAAATCTGCAGAATTCTCTCTGCATAGATATATACATATATGTCTATATATGTTCAGGGTATACCTGAGGATATACGTGCTACTGTAGGCATATATGCTGCCTAGTATAGCTAGAATCTGTATTGATAACATTTAGAAATATACAGTGTTGAACAACAGTCCTCGATCTCGAACATCTTTAGGAAATAGGGCTGGGATAGCTAGAGAAGCTGCACCCTTCAAGGTGAATTACAGTGGTAAGACACTCAAATTTTGGTGGCAAACAGATAGATTAAAAAAAGAAGAAGATAAGAATTGGGGCCAATGAGATTGCTCAGTAGGTAAAGGTGTTTGACGACCTGAGGTCTAGCTAGCCCCAGGACCCACGTGGTGGAAGGAGAGAGCTGACTCCCCAGAGCTGTCCTCTTGACGATCACACACCTGCTGTGGAACTTATTGCCTGTGTGCACACATACACACATTAAGTGTAACACAAATTTCAAGAATGGAAAAATCTGGAGAGCAGAGGATAGGGAAAAGACTACCTTGGCACACTGCAGAAAACAGAGTGAGCGACAGAGGTCATAGACTGAGGGAAAGAGAAAGCGTCTCGGAAGGCATATATTATATCAGTTAAGAACAGATGTGCGTGCGTGTGTGTGTGTGTGTGTGTGTGTGTGTGTGTGTGTGTGTGCATGCATGTGCAGGCCAGAGGTCGACACAGGAGTCCTCTATCACTCTCCATCTCACTATTTTGAGACAGGTTCTCTGCATCCAGAACATACTGAGACAGCTTGCTTACATCTCAGCAGAACAAACAGAAAGAGAGCCCAGGCCAGAAGGTCAGAAGTACGACCCTCAGTGCCTTCCCCTTGGTAATCCACATCCTCTTCCTCTGTCTAGGCCTCACTTCCAAACACTTGCATAAGCCCTTGACGCAACATCATCATTAGGGTCCACCTGCTCAGACCTCTGAGCCTATGGGCACAGTTCATACTAAAACTAACAAGTGTCAGTAGGGAAGCTTGCTATGAAACTCCAGCAGGAAGGTGGTTGTGGGAGTTCTGGGAGGAGGGGAATGAGTCCACGGGTGATCGTGTGTGGATCGCAAAGTTGTGGAACATTAGCAAACCCAAAGTGCAGCATTACATGCATTCCACCTCAGTGTGGGTCACAGCATCCCCATAGGGTTGTGTTGTCCCATCATCGAACATTCAAGGTGGCAGGAGGTTGGGACCAGCTGGCTGAGAAGCTTGTTGCCTGCCCCATCCAGTCTTGAATTAAAAGGACAGCTCAGGATAGCCATGACTTTCTGGCCACAGGACGTTGTCGCCTGCAGTTGCTACATTGTTTGTACACCCACAAAGGCAAAAAAGAGGACTTCAATGACATACAGACCCTGCTCTGAAGGGTTGGTGCAAGGCCAAAGCAGACATTGGACTGACCTCCTTAGAGGGGAACCTGCCTCTTTTAACTGCCCTCTCCTTCTTCTGATGCCGCCACTAAAATAATATTTTCTGTAGAGACTGTTTGCTATTGATTAGGACCAGTTACTTTAAATATTTACATACGAATTCTCCATTTTGTATTTTCATTTTTCTTTGTCCTTCATATTCTCCTTCCATTTCTTCTTGCAAATCTGATTTCTCTGTTTATTTTCTCGAGACAGGTTTCCCCCACAGAGCCCAGTCTGCCTCAGCCTCCAGAGTGCTGGGACTTCTGTCTGAACCACCACACCTAGATTTATATTTACTTGTACTTTTAAATTCTGTCTCCCTTTTTTTTTTTTTTTATTATTCCATTCTTCAATTAGATAGTTTTCTGGTTTTTTTCCCTCAGTTTCTGATTTTAATTTTTTTTCATCATTTTTATTGTTAATTTTCCTAGATCTCTTCCAACTCTTTTCTGTTCCTTGCTGTCCTCCTCTGATTACGTTCCCTCTTATCTTTATTTTGTATGTTTTTAGTATTCTCTGATATTGTTTTTATTTTTTCATATTTCCCATTCTTACTAACCAGTGTCTTCTTACTTCATGTAGTATTGTCTTGCCCCCACCCCCATGTTACTGGAGTTGTAACCAGGTCACTTCCTCAGGTAGTTTTCTTCTGTGAGTGAGGCTGGGAATCATGCCTGGTACACTGAGGGACACTGGTGAGAGAGTTCAGCTGTTGAAGCACAGTTGTGAGAAGTCACACCCCAAAGCTGCTACAGTGTAGGTCTTCCTGAATTTTGGCAAATACTTCAAGTGGACAGAATCTGGGAACTTAGAGCTTCAAACCAGTAGCTTGGCCCCAGAGGCATAAGTCTCAATTTAGAAACACAAGAAATATGGGATGAGGACCAAGGTAACGTGAGTCCTCCAAAAGTTCAAAATTCTATAGCAGTCAAATCCAATGATAGTCAAGCTGCTGATGTTCAGATAACTCAAAAGATTGATGATGAAGTGGATCAGCAGATTCAAGAAGAGTGTGAACAAGCGCCAGGACAGACTCAAAGAATATACGAGTGAACAGCTAAATGAAAACTGGCAAGATGATGTAAGATGTAAAAGCGGTTGGGGTTGGCTGGAGAGTTGGCTCAGGGTGAAGAGCACCTGATAGATTCCCAGCACTCACTTGGCGGTTGACAACCTCCTTAAGTCCTGTTCCAGGGGATCCTTTGCCTTCTTCTGGCCTCCACAGTTACTGTAACACACAGTATACACAGACACATGTGCAGGCAAAACACCATATACATACAATTAAAAAAAATTAAAGCGATTAAGGGGCTGGAGATATAGTTTAGTTGGTGAAGTCCTTGACTAGCCTGTACAAGGCCCTTGGTTCAATCTGTAACATAAGCCAGGTGGGACAATGCACACCTGTAGTCCAAGCACTTGGGAGGTAGAGGTAGGAGGATCAGAAGTTCAAGGTCATCCTTGGGCATATAGGGAGTTCAGGGCCAGGACTGGAGGACACTGTCTCAATGTGTTTTTGTTGTTGTTGTTGTTTGTTTGTTTTTAAGTAATAAGCCATTCAAAGGTACTAAAACTCCTCGAAAAAAAATCAAATTGAAATTTGGAAATGAGAAGTTTAGTCAGTTAAATAAGAAGCTCAATTGGAAGTCTCTCTGATCACTAGATCAAGTGGAGGTAGAATATAAGGAACAGCAATGGCAGAGAGGCATCAGAACATCCACAGAGGGGTTGGGGGTAGGGACAATGAAGGATGTAACAAACCTTTAAGACCTCTGAAAGACCATTACAGGGTCTGATTTGTGAGCCGTGGATCTACAAGGAGAAGATGCACGATTTAAAGGCACAGAAAACATTGCATAAAGTTATAGATAAAAATTCCCAATTCATGAGAAAGAAGTAGACACTTAGGGGAGATTTTTAGAACTTCAAAAAGACGAGACCGTGAAAGAATGTGTATCATGGTGTAGTAAAACATCAATTATATGGACCACACCATCAATAACTCTTGAAAGCTGCAAGAGGAAAATGAAGAGTCACATATGAAGGTCCCTTCCCCCTCCCCGAAAGAGAAAGAGGGGAGAGACAAACCCATCAAGAACAGCAGAGTTCTCTTAGGAACCCCAAAGCAGGAGGGCATGGAATAATCTACTTCGGGCCCTGAAAGAAAGTAACTGCCAACATCTGTTACTGTGTGTAGAGTAACTGCCAACATTTGATACTGTGTGCAGCGAACTGCCCCTCAGAACTGAAAGAGGAGAAAGACCTTTCTTCATAATCATGAGTTACAAGAATTCAGTCATTAAGCCTGAGCTCCAGAAGATAGAGAGGGTAAACACAGGTATACAGTATACCCATATGGGATTTGGATGTAAAAACAACACTCAATTGTTTTCTGTCTGTAGCAAACTCACATTGTTGGCAAAAATAAGCCCAGCATGAAAGGGATAGGGTGGGGGAAAGAAAAAAAAAAAGATTACAAGTCAATGGAATCTGAAAGCAAACAGGTATACTGGATTTTTTGTTAAGGCAGACTCCAGTCCATTGTTGGAAAAGACAATTAAGGTCACTTATGGTTGGTGAAGGGAATGATCCATCAAGGTGACCCAAGTTTTATAACCATGTGCACCCAACATTGGTACTCCAAGTTTCTAAAACAAACGCTACTGAATGTAAAGGTTCAGATGGTCTCCTATGCAGTAATGGAGAATGACTTCAATACCCCACTTTAACTAGGTTACCTAGACTACACCCCCAAATCATCAAAGAAACACTTTGGGGTTAAACAGTACAAAGCTGTGGATTAAGTGGGCTTAAATCACATCTACAACTTCAGGATATACATTCTTCTCAGCAATTCATGGAATTTTCTCCAAAACAGGTCATATTTTAGACACAAAACAAGTCTGAATAAATCGAAGAAAATGAAAACATCTTACATTTTTATCACATCATAATGAAATAAAATTAGAAATCAACAATAGAAACTATAAAATATATGAAGTAGGGATTAAATGAAGCATTTGAGTGATTAGTTGGTCATTGAAGAGACTGAAAAACTTAAAAACAAGACAAAACAAAAAAAACCTTCCTAGAATCAAATAAAATGAAAACAACAGAACCTGTGGAAGATAGTGAAAGTAGCCAGAGAGAGGTGTTTCTAGCTATAGGCCTGGGGCAGTCAGCAGTGACTCAGATAATAACCTCTGAGGGAAGACTAAGCTGAGAAGTGTGGTCAGTGAAACAGAAAAGGAACAATACAAAGAATTAGTGTAACAGAGTGAACCCCTGGAAAGAATAGACCAGATTATCAAACCCATAGCCATACTAACCAAAAGATAGATGAAGACACCAGACAATTAGAGATAAAGAAGGTGACTAAGATTCCACTGAAACCCAGGATCAATTGGGGGCATTCTGAAAACTCGTATTTCAATAAATGAGAAAATCTAGAAGTTTCTAGACGTATAGGACTTACCAAATTAAACCAAGAGTAGAGGGGGAAAAAAAACCCAATAACAAGCAAAGATATTAAACTGCTAATAAGGACATCTATCAGCAAAGAAAAGCCTGGTCTAGCTTGATTCACTGCTGGTGTCTACCAGACTATGGACACAGCTGTTCTTTAAAAAAAAAAAAAAAAAAAAAAAAAAAAAATCCCACAAAATACAAAGCAAGTAAAAACTTCAAAACTCACTCATGAAGCCAGTATAATTTGGGGGGTCCAAACTGAGTAAGCTCACAGCAATAATAGAAGAAACTACAGACCAATTTCTCTGATCAACGTAAATGGCAAAATCATCAGTAAAATACCTGCAAACTTAATTCAGCAGCACAACAAACATAATAAAAGCAGCGGAGTACATAAATATGTCAAGGACAAAACACTACATGATCATTTCAGTAGATAGAGTCATTTGGACATTCAACATCTCATGATGGTAGCTCTGAAGAGACTATGAATAAAAGACTCATAAGGCCATGGGAAGGGGAAATAGAGCATGTTTTCCAAAGTCAGTCACAAGGCAAGGGGTCTGTCACCATTCTTCTGTACAATGCTTGAACTCTTAACTGGAGTAACAAAGCAAGACAGAGGCAAAAGGCAGACAGTGTGGAATACCCAGGGTCCATGGGATTGCACTACATCCGCCGTGGGATATCAGAGGGAAAGAAAATCTACATACGCTATACTCTTAGTCTGTTAACTTTATTCCTCTAAGACAAATTTCTATCAATACAGCTATAGCTCTGTCAGGCATTCAGGATGAGAATAAGTATAGATACACCTAACTCTTTATCTGTCTACTTTATTTCTCTGGGATGAAATCCTGTCTACTTAGCATCAGTTCTGTCTAATTACCTAGCTCATAGTCCTGCTAAGGACTAAACTCCTGTTTCCAGCCTCCTTTCTTTCCCTGGGCACTTGGTTCTCTGTCTCCACAGGAATGTTCCTCCACCCTACCTTCCGCCTGGATATGTAAAAACCTCTTTTGTTCTCAGTCAATTGCTCTAGGGAGCCACTAGCCCTCAAGCTTCATTTGCACAAGAAACAAAGCTATGCATCTCCCCAGCTTGTTTTTGCCTATGTGACCTTATCCAAGTACTGGCTGCAACAGGGATGTTCAGTAGATCTGGGGAGCTGAACTGTTAGCCAAATGGTCTGGAAATATTTTGGCATGCAAGAATTTCATAGCAGAAGACAGCTGAAATAGTAAAGGCTGGATAACACCAAATATTCATAATAAATGGTTTGCTTCTTGACAGACCCTTGGCTGGTCAAAGTATAGCTTTAATACACAGATGAATCCCTATAATATATTCTTGTGGTCCACAAGAAGACAGAAAAGATATCAAACAGTACATATTTGCTGGTGTTATGATCCTACACTCCAAAGACTCTATTGATTCCACCAGAATTCTTTTGATCAACAATTTTAGAAAAGTTTAAAAATAATCAACTTACAGTTAGGTATCTTTTTTCCTACACAAACAACAAGTAAGACAGAATTAGGAAAACAATCCCATTTACAACAGCCACCTAGCCCCCCACCCCTGCCAACCAGAGATGTAGAAGACTTTTTGTTGTTGTTCTTTTTGAGATTATATTTCATTATTTATTTCATTATTTATTTATTTATTTATTTTTTCGAGACAGAATTTCTCTTTGTAGCTTTGCGCTTTTCCTGGAACTCACTTGGTAGCCCAGGCTGGCCTCGAACTCACAGAGATCCGCCTGGCTCTGCCTCCCGAGTGCTGGGATTAAAGGCGTGCACCACCACCACCCGGCAGAGATTATATTTTAATTACAACATTTCTCCCTTCCTTTTTCTCCCTCTAAACCCTCCCATATATTCCTGCCTGCTCTCCCTCAAATTCATGGCCTCTTTTTTTAATTGGTTATATTGCATGCATATATGTATATACATGTATCTTCCTAAACATAACTTATTGAGTCTGTATAATGTTACTTGTATGTGTGTTTTCAGGACTAACCATTGGCACAGAATAACCAGTTGATGTGCCCTGGGGAAAACCTCTTCTCCTGCTCCAAGTTTTCTCCATCCAGTTTGGCATGTTCCTTGGTTATCATTGCTTGGCTTGTATTTGGACGGTCATGTTAGACTTCATGGTTGTGGCTTTTGAAGTTCCTAGGAGATATAATCTCACAGCAAAGTCCCTAAACCCCTGGATTTTACTATCTTTCTGTCGTGTGTGTGTGTGTGTGTGTGTGTGTGTGTGTGTGTGTGTGTGTGTGTATTACAATGTATGCCACATTTTCACAGCTGTTCATTGGCTGATGGGTATCAAGATGGTCCCAGGATCTGACTATTGTGAATAGTACTTCGATTAATGTAGACATGCAGGTTATCTCTATTACATGCTGTCCTTGACTGTTTTAGATATACATCCAAAGTGGTACAGCTAGATCCTGTGGAAGTTCTAGTTTTAGTTTTTTGAGCAGCCTCCTCAATTGCTGTACTAACTTGCATTCCCACCAACAGTATCTAAATGTCCTCGCCTGGCCTCTCTGGCATATTGTTCTCTTAATGCCATCCATTCTGACTAGGTTGGAATGGTCTCAGTGTAGAAGTGATTTATAATTTCTTGATGTCTACAGATGAAACTGTTTCATTTACTCGTTGGTCACTTGAACTACTTCTTTGAGAAATGACTCATTCATCCATCTATCAATTGCATTATTTATTCTTCTATCATTTAATTTTTACAATTAGTCATGTATTTTAGTGATGAACACGTGGTAATGGATTTTCCTTGTTCTCTGGGTGTGCCTTTGCTGTTAATGGTTTGCTCCGTTCACCAAAGCCTTGCTGTTATACAAAATCCCACCTGTCAATTCTTACTGTGTCCTGAAGAACTTCAGTCCTAATGAGAAAGTCACTGCTCATGCTTACATCATAAAGTATCTCTCTCCTCATGTTTACCTGTAGTAGTATCATGATGTAGGTCTTCCATGAAGATCTTTAAACAGTTTTTTAGTTAATTTTTTTTTTTTTTTTTTTTGAGTGAAGGTCACCTATAACTAGGCTGGCCCCTGAACTCACTATACAGCAGAAAAGATCTTGAACTCCTGATTTGTCTGCCTCCACTTCCTAAGGGCTCTGTGCCACTCCACCTAGAATAAGCCATTCTTTTTAAAATAAGTGGTAAGGTAGAAATATAGTTTCAATTGTCTACTATTTGTTAAAGAAACCCTGTTCTCCACTATATGTTCTCAGCACCTTCATTGAAAACTCAGATGGCAGTAGTGTGGTTTATTTCTGGATCCTCTATCCTGCATTGCTACACATGTCTGTTTTCTGTATCAGTGGTTCTGTAATGATAACTCAGCAGCATAAGTTGATGTCAGATGCTACAGAACTTTCACTATTGCTTTTTTTGGTCCTCAAATGTATGTATGATGGTCCATATGATGTATATAGGTCCATACATGTATATATATTATGGATCCATATATATCTATATCTGTCTATATCTAGGATGGATTAGCCATGTAGAAGAAAATGGAACTGGAGAGTCTTATGTTAAGTGAAATATGCCAAACTCAGAGAGACAAATAGAATATGTTTTCTCTCATATGTGGACTCTCAGTCAAAAAAAAAAAAAAAAGGTCCTGAAAAGTGAAGGAGTTTAGGGAATTGGAAGGGGATGTAGGGGGAGAGGTGATAAGTACACATAATGAGAGTAAATATGATAAAAAAAAAAGATCTTATACACAGGTATGAAAATGCCAGTTGCCTACTGATGAATCCCCAAAGTTCAGTATTTCTGTAAACTTGCAGGTTTCATGGTTCTCTGTAAAATTGCCTGGGATGATGATCGCTGTGGCTCATCTTCATTGGCAACACCTGGGTCTAGGAACTCCTAAGAGAGAGACATCTGGGAATATTTTGGGGGTGTTTCTGAGGTTTAACTGAGAATGGAAGACCTACCCTACATGTGGGTGATACCATCCTGTAGGCTGGGGTCCTGGACTCAGTGACAAGTGGTCAGGGAGACAGCTAGCAGAGTGCCAGCCCTCCAGGCTCTCTTCCCAGGTGTCCACGTGTGAGGAGTCAGAACGGTTGCCTCCTTCCTCCTGATGCACTGTGCCCTCTTCACTGTCCCCTCCTGGTTGGGTGTTCGTCACACAGCGGAAGGTGGCTAATGAAAGGGAGCAACATTTCTGTTTCCAGGCTCTATATTTTCTTCCTTTCTTTGGATCTCTTTCAGAACAAATTGGAGCATTGGCCGATCAGCACATCATACATGTGGCATGTGGCGAGTCCCACAGTTTGGCTCTTAGTGACCAGGGCCAGCTGTTTTCTTGGGGTGCAGGCAGTGATGGCCAACTGGGACTCATGACTACTGAGGATTCGGTGGCAGTGCCCAGGTGAGAGTGTTACCCAAAGGGTTCTTGATGTTGTACTGTTTTCTTCAAGCTGTTGCTATTTCTTTTATGCTATTGATATGCCTGGTAACAACATTTGTGATACACAAACAAACAAAACCCAATCCTTTTAGAAATGTCTGCCTTAAATTATAAACATGTGAGTTGGTTCAGAACTGAATTCCTTCTGGTACTAGCCACTGGCTGGGTTCCTAGCAGTTGACGGATATGTTGACTAAAAAGGGTTCCCCTTTTGTCGCTCATACTTATTTACCTCAAACTGATGGTCAGGAAGTTTTTAATTACTTTTCTTTTCCTTTTTTTGACACAGGGTCTTATTTAACCCAGGTTAGCCTTGAACTCACTATGTAGCAGAGGCTGACTCCTTGCCTGTACTTCCCAATTGTAGCTTCCTGGCCTCTGTCAGCCATAGTCTGCTCATTAGCATTTATGAAGACAGTAAATACATTAGAGATCCTAAAGATTTTGTGTGTCACAATAATCACTTCCTGAAGTAGGGATGGTAGGTAGTAGGATTTAAAAATGGGTCCAGGTGTGGGAGAATTTTTGTTTTAAACAGTGAATTCCTAAGAGTAAACCTAGTGAAAGCCCTAATAGAATTTTTTTTTTTCTTTTTTGGCCAGAGCTGAGGACCGAACCCAGGGCCTTGCACTTGCCTATAGGCAAGCGCTCTACCACTGAGCTAAATCCCCAACCCCTCCCTAATAGAATTTTATCAGGCAAGATCACATGCTTAATTTTGAAAAGGTCTTTTACACAAGGTGATATTTTTAATGATGATGTTTAGTTGAGAATGTTTCTGATAATTCTGTGTGAATGCACATTTAAGAAAACGCTTCTTTGTTTTAGGTTAATACAGAAGCTGAACCAGCAGACCATATTACAAGTTTCCTGTGGCAACTGGCACTGCCTGGCCCTGGCAGCTGGTAATTTATATACATATATGCTAATGTTATGTTAATTTAAAAAGCATTCCTCATCTGCCGTCCTGTGTTATCTAACTTGAAAGCTTTAACTGAACAGTGACATTTATCAAACAGTCTTTGTGTAGCTCATCCCCTGTTGGTAAGGTGGATGATGTAGGATGCATCATTGCTGTTTCAGTTCTTACACAAAAGAGAAGCGAGGGGCCAGGACAGCCAGTTCCGGGGTGGGGGGGGGGGGGGTGTTGAGCATACAGAAGTGTTAGTGGACATTGTCTTTAAAAAGCTACAGTCCATTTTCAGGCCCCATTTTACCGTCAGGAATCCAGAGAAATGTCAAATCCGCAGTAAGAGAAGTGTGAGGCAGTGTAAGGTCATGTTCCTCCTGCCAATGTCCTGCTCAGGCCTCCACCCCAGAGCTGTCCTGGGTCCAGCTGCCGCTCCTGGCAGTGTGGTCAGAGCTGAGTTCACCTTGCTCAGATGTGTGCCTGGTAACCAGCCTGTTCGCAACTGAATTTCCTTAAACCTTCAGTGTTTTCTTTAGATAAGTGTTGACAGCCTTTGAAGGGCACTAAGGCTTGAGTTTGCTTTTCTGTTTTCTAATGCTGATTTAGGCTTTGGAAATCTTAAAACACACAGTGTCTCTTCCCTTTCTCTTGGGTGGATTTGGTGTGTATAGAGCAACTAATGGATAGTGTAACCGCTGGATTATCTTTGTGCATGGAGCCTGTATCATTTTGTTTATAACATCAGTTGTCCTGTTGTTATTGCAGATGGCCAGTTCTTCACATGGGGAAAGAACAGCCACGGACAGCTGGGCCTGGGGAAGGAGTTCCCCTCTCAAACCAGCCCACAGAGGGTGAGGGCTTTGGAAGGGATTCCGCTGGCTCAGGTGGCTGCAGGAGGGGCCCACAGCTTTGCCCTGTCTCTGTCAGGAGCTGTTTTTGGCTGGGGAATGAACAATGCGGGGCAGCTAGGGCTCAGTGATGAAAAAGGTATGTAAAGCCACCACCGTATGTGTTCTCCGGTTCAAAAATACATTCATATACTTGACAAATGTTTCTGTGGACCTTCTGTGTGCTGGCCTTGTGCTATGTACAGAGGGAACAGCAGTGAACAAGAGAGGACACCCTTGGCTTAGCGGAAGCCACATGCTAGTGGGTGGATGCTAATACCACACCTGTCAAGATAGAGTGGGTCCCATGGCTTTAGAATAAGCTCCCTGTTCATCACAAGTTGGTCAGGAAGGAGCTCTCTGATGAGGGCGTATTTGAGCCGAGCTCTATAGGAGACCAGGTGGGAAGTGGGACATGCAGATGACTTGGTGAGAAGTACTCCATTCAAGGGGAATAGGCACTGACCAACGTGAAGGTGAGTGATGAGGAAGCGGAGATGGAGATCGGGGAGGCTCTGGAGGCGCCACCACCAAGGACCCCAAAAGGTACAGCGAGGAGTTTGACTTCCTCAGTGAGGGGAGAAGAAATCTGAAGGGTTTTGAGGAGAGGAGTGGTCCAGTTTGTGTAGCTGTGGTGGGTCAAGAGGGCAGGGAGCTGTTTGGATTTTGTAGTGCTTGATGAGGACGCTTCTGCTCTTAGGCTGTGTGTTTGGAAACAAAGGGAAGGTTGGGAGGATCAGGTCATAATGCGTGGGGCAAGGGAAGATGAGTTGGAGCGGACAGAGAGAGTGCAGGAAATTATGAGTTAAGGTCTTGATATATTAAACTGAAATTTCGCTGGACTTTTCAAGTAGAGTTGGAGGCAGAGAGCTGAAGGTGAGTCAGGAGATATATCTCATTTAAAAGGCCAACGCGAGTCACACGCTGATGCCTAACTTGTCTTAGATCGAGAGTCTCCGTGCCACGTGAAGCTTTTACGAACACAGAAAGTCGTCTATATCAGTTGTGGAGAGGAGCACACAGCGGTTCTCACAAAGGTGAGGGCTCAGGGGCCTTGCCGTGGAGGAGGGGGCGATGGGCAGTTTCAGGTGTTACAGAGTAGCTGTGCTGGTGAATTTTTGGGCTTGGGCTTGGATTTTCTCTTTGTTGTGATTGTCCTGGGAGGAGCAGAGGGAAGACTGCTTTTTAACAATGTGCCTATGCTCTCCTCTTGGATAACTTTATAGGTTCTCCAGGTAACATTTTAAAATAGTTCAATATAAATAATAAAAGTATGGTGTACACACACGCACACCCACACGCACACCCACACGCACACCCACACGCACACAAACACACACACGCAAAACAGCACCCGTCCTTTCTTCTTTTTAAATAATCCGTTTGAGTATATAAAAAATAGTAACTTAATTACTATTTTAAAATTATTGGGTGGTGCCTGTTGCTCCTAAAAGCATTTACATGCTAGAAAGAATGAAAATTCTTCCTTTTTTTTTTTTTTTTTTGGTGTGGTTTTGAGACAAGGTCTCATGAATCAGGCTGCTGTTTATTCTGCCATACAGAACGTACTAGAATGGTTTTGAACTCTCCTACTCCCTGCCTCCACCTCCACAGTCCTAAGTACCGGGATTTTAAGTGTGGGCCATCTAGATTGAAAATGCCTTTTTCATATTGAGGACTTGCTATCATAGATTGCTTAGCATTTATTCAAGTACAAATTTAAGATCTTTATTATGGAGTTTGTGAGGCCTCAGTTTCTTACATGTGAGTTACCCTGAAGAATCCTCTCATTTCACTTTTGTTAGCTTTAAAAAATGTTTGCCTTCTAACACATTATTGCACTTCAAAAATTATTTTGTGCAAGCGTTTTGCTTGGGTATGTGTATCATGTACATGCCTGGTACTTGTGGAGTCCAGAACAGGTCGTTGGATCCCCTGGAACTAGAGTTCCCTCTGGTTGAGAGGTTTGGGCAGTGAGGGCTGCAAACAGAACTCAGGTCCCCTGAAACAGCAGCAGGTGCTGTTCCTAAACTGCTCAGCTCACTCTCCAGCCCTACATCACTGCACTTTTAAATCGTCTATAAAATCTCCAAATGGTACCCAGTCCTTCAAGTGGTGTGGATTTTGTCCCCTAAAGCTATAGTCTTATATTCCTTTATTCTTTTTCTACTTCGTAAACGTTCTCAAGAAATGATGATGGCCAAGTATCAGGTGAGTGTGGTGCCTTCTACAGGCCGGTGAGATGGAACGCATGTGCAGGTTTTAGAGGATAGCCCGCAATCTCAGGTTCCAAAGTCACCCTACCCTTGTCCCCTGTTAGAGTGGAGGCGTGTTTACCTTCGGTGCTGGTTCCTGTGGACAACTTGGACATAACTCCATGAATGATGAAGTGAATCCACGAAGAGTTCTGGAGCTGATGGGCAGTGAAGTAACTCAGATTGCTTGTGGCAGGTGAGTGCCCCAAGGCGCAGAAGTAGATCTGGCAATGGGAAAGCCTGTAAGCTCACTGAACCACTATCAGTTTAGGAAATCTTTTTTTTTTTTTTTATTCTTTATTATTTTTTTCCTTTTATAAGATAGTACTGGTTTGTATACCCTATGCTGGCCTCAAACTCTTAAACTTGTCAATATATAATGGAGGCTTCCTCCTGCTCTTCCCTGGGCGAAGGGATTATTGGCATGTGCCACAGTTCACAGCTTGGTTTAGGAAATCTCAACTGCATGATCACCTGTGTAGGGAAAGTCAGACTGTAGGAGGCATGGTAAGGAAGGGCTTTAGGTAAGCCGTCCAGCAGGAGGACACTGGGCCTCAGGGAATAGAGGGTGAGTAGCACAATGTACAGAAGAAACGAAGGAGGAATGTGACAGTTCCTTTCTGTACCAGTTCTGTTTTTCTTTCATCCTAAAGGGAGGATGTGGCAGGTTTTTCATCTCTTTCTACATGTTGCCTTCCTCCCCAAGATCAGTAGGCTTTTGTGACCCTTTGTCACAGCAATACAGTGTTATCATCTACAGTTTAGTTGGTTAACAAGCCTGCCCTGCAATTACAAGGACACAAATTTGCATTCTCACCAAGCACATTAAAAAGCCAGATTTGCAGTGTCCATCTGTAATCCCAGTGCTGTGACAGGCCGAGACAGGCACATTCCCCAAGCTTACTGGCAAGCCAGCCTAGTTTACCAAGGGACTGTCTTTAAAAAGGCTCAGAGAGAGACTGTCCTTAAAAATAAGGAGAAAAATTATTTCTGGCCTACACACGTTCACACACGTGCATGTCCATATGTCCATACACATGCATAGACTCATACATGAGCAATTATAAAACACACACACACACACACACACACACACACACACACACACACACACCAAAGAGAAACACAAAAATCAAAGCTTCTCATGATGTTTTAAGCAAGTTTATGCTTTAGTGTTGGACTACACTCATAGCTGTCCTGGGTCTCGGCCATAGGTAGCCATGCCTGATTGGGCATCAGAGGTTAGGAGTTGTAAAAAAACATAAGAACATTAGAGAGACTGCAGAGGAATCCGTAGGACTTGCTGTGATCTCATGTGGAAGTTAAAATCAGATTGAGTGTACATCCTGATCAGTAGGAAAGTAATGCTAATGCATTCATTCTTTCCCTACAGACAGCACACCCTAGCCTTTGTGCCTTCTTCTGGACTCATCTATGCATTTGGTTGTGGAGCTAGAGGTCAGCTAGGGAACTGGACACACATGTAACGTTAAGTGCCCATCTCCAGTGAAAGGGTATTGGGCTGCCCACAGTGGTCAGGCTTTCAGCTAGAGCCGGTAAGAGTGATTTTCATTGCAATTAATTATATTTTTAAGTAATCATAACTATTATTTTAATATGTATTTGTTACTTGTCTTGAACTATTTTGGAGGTGATAAATATGAGTTTGTTTTTTGTCATCAAGTCCATGGTAAGCACTAAAAAGCAAGCTCAGGACTATTGGCCACCACTCACTTGTCAAAAGCAAAGAGCTGATCCCTCAAGATCAAAATAATTCTAGAGGTAGGATTTGAACCCAGATCTGCCTCAGTCTAAAGCCTGTGTGCTCTGGGTTCCTGTGCTCTGTTTCTGATGTCTGGTGGCAGTGGGATGAGACTTCTTTCTGAAGGTTCTCTTGAGGAGATTGGGTTGGCAGACTGTTTATTGGAGACTAAAGTAAGACAGTTATTCATACTGATCAACTTCTTCACCCTGAAATAATGTATCCAGAGCTAGAAACTGAACTGCCCAGTTATTAAATAGAAATGTAATTTAATAATCAAATTTAATTTTGAACTTTAGACTGACAAACTTAGGACTTGGTAAGTTCCCTTACTGTAACTGTTTTTGTGGAAAAGCAGAGAAAAGAGATTGATTCAGTTGGCCACACTGGGAAGAGGAGCAGTTGAGAGTCCAGTGACTCTCTCAAGTTCATCCCCTCCTTCCTGCATGCTAAGGACCTGAAGGCCAAGGAATGAGTAATCCTTGTGAACCTAGCGTAGAACATAGAGCTGCTACAAACCTGTCACTCAGTAAACACTTATGGGACAGGTATGTATGAGATGTAGGAAGCTGAAAACATAAAATAAACAAGACTGTCAGCATTAATATTTTCCAAAGCAAAAAAAAAAAAAATAGCCTGGTGTCTTCTTGGTCATTTGTAAATATCTTTCTCTAGGTGTTCTCCTCACACTTGGAATACATGTGCTTAGCAAGTGTGCTCCTGGATCTGGTAGTGCACTGCTGTGATACAGCCCTTCAGGATCACAAGTCCTAGGCCATCCTGGACTATGTAGTTACCTTTGTCTTAATCCCTTCCTCCTCCCAGACAACAATAATCGAATCAAGAAACTCAAGTTTAATTTGAAACCACAAGTTTTTTGAAATTGAATCACAATCTGGCTTGACATAAGTGGTTGTAAATGTATGCCTGTGTGCTTGACAAAATATGGTAGAAATAAGGAAATTTCCAGTGTTCATGTCATATGCTATGGACTTACGGCCCTTTGTGGTACCATGAGTCCGCAGGGGAAGGCACTGAGGAATATTACAGCTGGAGGAGGTTAGAGCTGGGGGCTGGAGTGTGTGAAGGGGATGTGTGAATGTAGATGTAGCAGTAAACAAACTGGGAAGTTTGAATATGTTTAGGTGTCTGTGTGTGTGCAATGTAACAGGAGCAGTTAAAAAGAGGCCATGCTTTCAAAAGGGAAGGGCAGGGGGTGAATGCGACAGGTCTGGGAGGAGAGCAAAAGGGGGAGATGATGCAATTACATTTTAAATAAATAATAAAGAAAAGCCATTAGGTGGTCTTCAGAGTGCCCCCCATGTGATGGGGTGTCTACCTGGGACTGGAAAAAGAGGTCTTTTGAATTGCTAGCATCCTCCTGCAGGGGATGGAGAGGGCCACATGCAGATGTGGGACTGCCCGTGCATGTTACCATTTATAGTAGTGCCCGTTTTAGAATTCAGGCCAGTGGCATGACGGAATTAGCATGAGAAGTAGAGACAAGGTCAGGGCTAGCTGGCTGTGAGGGAGGGAGGCGGGAGGGTATGGGCACTGTTTCTTACGTTTATTTGTAACTGATCTAGAAAAAATCCTAGGCAGTGATCCAGGAGGGAAGGCCTCTTCTCTGCACACAATTAAAACAGACGAGACCCCCCCCCCCAAGTGTACTTTGGAAAATCAGAGGAGGATGGAAGGGAGCAACCACTGAAAACAAACCGTTTTGAATTTTTTTTTTTTTTAACAGATCGCTTTAAGTACCGTGTCGTTAAGCAGATCTTCTCTGGGGGGGACCAGACGTTTGTGCTTTTCTCCACATATGAGGGTAACATTTCTTTTGATTTTCACATTCACAGCGAGAATGATGGTAGTCAATGTTTAATTTAATAGTTACACAAAGCTTTGTGGGCTCTTTGTTTCTACTGATTTTATCTTACTAAAAGAAACAGTCTAAGCCTTGACGTTATCTCCACTTAGCTCCTTCAAATTGCTAATAATTACCTTGTTCTTAACATTGTGTGCACTTGTAACTCTAGTACTCGTCAGGTAGAGACAGCAGTTCAAGGTTAGCCTTGCCTACGTGGCCAGTTTGGGCCAGCCTGAGCTTCACGAGACCCTGTCTCAGAGGAAAAGAAGGAAGGGGGAAGGAGACAGGCCCCACTTTGTATTTCAGAGTTCAAGGCCTGGTATAGATACAAGAATCCATGGCATTTATCTAATTCATTCTAATTTCCATGGCCAAGGCCAGTCAGCTGAAAAGAGTGCGAAGCTCTGGTTTCTTCCTTTCCCTTTCTCACACTCCTCCTTCCATTTAACCGGCCCTGCGTGGAGATAAACTCAAGGTAGTCATTAGAAAAGCAGGAGACTTGGTTGGGAAGAAAAACAGAGGCCTTTTCACTTGGGAAAGTCTCTCCATCGCTCTGAGGCTGCCATCTGGAAGCCCTGTCACCTGAGTACCATTGTGTGATTCCATAGAAAAGGTCCTGGCCAGGCTGGAGCTGCGATTGGTCGGCCATATCTCAGGTCAGGAGCCTGCAGAAAGCTGTGTACTTTAGTCCTCTCAGGGGTGATGTGGAATTGCTGCCTTGGACTATTTTGGGTTCAGCTTTATAACTTCACAGAGACATCTTAGAGGAAGTCGAGGTTATGCCAGTAAAACAAAGAGTAAAAACACAGGCTCTCTTCAGTATCTTTTCTGTTTTCAAGTAGTAGACTTGGAGGAATTCATTTGTGGAAGAAACCGACTTTTGTTTTTTTCTGAGAATTAAACATAAAACTTAAATTTCCTTCCTTGAATCAGTATACAATATGATCTATGTAGCTGAGTTATAAATGTATTAATCGTGTTGGGTATGGAAAACAACCCACTGATAAAAGGAAGTAAGTTATATCATAGTGTTAGCTAGTAAGTTCAAGTTTTACTGGGGAGAGGTGTCCTCTATTTAAAGTTTCAAGTTCACAGTGGAATGTTCCTCCACCCACTTTAAGACAGTATATCGCCCAGGCTTACCTAAGCAGCTCACTACTGCCCTTTGTCTCGGGCTCCAAGTGCTATCCTTACAGCTATGATGCGCCTGTCTTTTCAAGTGCAAGGCCATACAGATTTACATGTTATATTATATATATACACACTACACACACACACACACACACACATATATATCTACACACACACATATATACACATACACACACATATATACACACACACACATATATATACACAAACACACACACATATATATACACACACTACACAAACACACACACAAATATATACACACAAATATATACACACACACAAACACACACACAAATATATACACACACATATATACACACACATATATATACAAAAACACACACACATATATATATATACACACACATATATACACACACACACTTATATACACACACACACATATATATGCACACACACATATATGCACAAACACACATATATACACACACACATATATATACACACACATATATATACACACACACATATATATACACACACACACATATATATATGCACACACACATACACACACACACACACACACACATATGCACACACACACACACACTAGTTTAGATCCAGAGATTGAAAATTATATGCTTACCGGCTTATCTTGTCACTACTTTAATGTGTGAAGTCTTAGCTAGAAAAACAATGTTTCAGATTCTTTTGGATTTTGAAATATTTGCATGTACATAAAGTATCTTGGAGATGGAACCCAAGTCTACACAGGAAACTCACTGCAACTCCAGTGTATTGTGGAGATAATGCCAAATGACATCTTAAGTCATTATGTACGTGAACACGAATCTCATTAGAACTCAAACACACTGAAGGCACATTATAACAGCATCTTAAGTCATTGTTTGCAGAACCGTGTAACATACACAAACACACCATGAAGGGGTGTTAACAGGACATCTTAAGTCACTGTGTGCAGGAATATAGGAGTTTCCCACTTCTGGTGTAATGTCACTTTTGGATTTTTGAAGCTTTCAGGTTTTGACTGTCCCACCTATACTCACATATTCCTTTGCTGCATTATTCAGGGGTTCTGAGTGTAAATCACAGCCCTGGC